>NW_027103311.1:127589-162249 GCF_902728285.1 Clytia hemisphaerica
GTTAAATCTAGTAGTTTCTTAAAAAAAACGTGTAATATTATAAAACAGATATATATATATAGTCAAGAAGTATAAAGACAAAACTCACAAAACAAAAAGACAATATGAATACAACAAAAATCTAGAATGAACATTCACAGAAAATCAATCAGGTTGGAATTGAAGAGGAAAAAATGATGACATAGACATCCATCAATGCAAAACTAGTGATCTAAAGTGACTACAAGGAAGAAAGCGACTCAATATGAGTTAAGATGGAAAGAAGTAACTCAATATGAGTCAAAAATTTTTTCAAGAAAACACATTATCTGTTCCTCAGTTTTCACCTACACAGGATTTCGGCCATTTGTGAAAATATCCTCCTATATGATGGAAATAGGGTTGTGTAGGTAGGCCAAGCAGTGTTAGCTAGACACCACCACAGATAAAAAGATGTACAAAGATGTGTTTAGTGAAAGTATGAAACGCGCGCAAATATAAAATAAACTAAAACTTAAACTCCACGGAACCAGCCGAAGAAACTAAAAAAACAATGAAAAAAGAGTTGTACTTTCTACTAGACAAAGTTGCCATTCCTTTGACACGTTTCTGCCACAACGTTGTAGAAAGCATACTAGATGGGAAGGAACTGGGATTGGATCGCCACTATCCAACCCTGTGGCTCTCACACACATTTTACAGTTCAAAGAAGAAGATGGAAAGAGTGGGAAAAGAATGAGAATTTAAAAAAAGTCGTACTAGAACCCGGTTCGAAGCCCCGTACACCCGTGACCGCTCACCGCAAAAGCTGGCGAACGACTGAATCTTGAGAAATTTGAAATCTTGCAAATTCTGAAATATGACGGACGATCACCCACGCGATCACCCTATGAAGACTGCAATCTAGCTTTGCGTTATCAGCACCCTGACAGCGCATTCTTTCAATGAAAACTTTAGCTTTAACTTTCAGGTCCTCGAAAAGTAACGTTGATCGAGCAATCCTGAGAACTTCACCAACAAACGAAGAATAAAAAATGGATTCAGGCATGTTGCTATCTTTATGTGGCATTCGAACTATAGAAAAAGGAAAAGCGTCGCGCTTATCAAACAACTTGTAAATAAAAATCCCATCGTTGATGGAAATATCTAGGTTTAAAAAAGAAGCATGAGATCCAGAATGTTCAATTTTGAGTTCAAGTTCATTTGGATAGATTTCTCCATACACAGATTGAAACAAGTTCCCATCATTGATAGCACACAAATCGTCAATGAATCTCTTTGTTGAATGAAAATGGCGAGCTTTAACCTTATCTTCCTCGATGAGCTTACTCGTGTACCGTTGTTCATATTGGTAGAGGAAGAGATTAGCCCAAAACGGTGCTGGATCAATTCCCATGGGAATTCCTATCACCTGACACATAATAATGTCACCTGCCTTGAAAAAACAATTTTTAATAAGATGCTTCAACGAATTTTGAGTAAGGACACAGAAAGATTTGGGTTTTGTCTTTGACCAGTATGCTTTATCATTTTTTGAAATAGCGATGTATTTGCAATTGCCAGTATCAAAAACAAAATCAATGACTTCTGAAAGTTCTTTAATCAGCTTGTCATGAGGAATCTTTGTGTACAATGTACTAAAATCAAAGGTCGAAATTGATTTAGCATTCTTCTTTTTATTGATTCGGTTAAGAGACTCTAAAACCGGCTCACAATTTTGAAGTACCCAAAACTTGTTGTAATGACTCAAAAACTTGGCTTTAGTATGAAAATTTTCAACTTGAAAAAACAAGACTAACTGATTTGGAAATTTCTTTGGTTGAACAATGTTTAGAAGCAATGATAAATCGTTTACCTGTTGGATTCTTGTGTTTCTTTGGAGTCCAATAGATACTAGGAAGATCCAAGTCCTTCTCAGAAACAGCAAGATGAAGGCGTTTAGAAAAAACCAACATTTTCATTTACAATTTCTGCCTTACCCCGATCAATCCTAACGTATGTTTCATTTCCTGTACCCAATATCCCAATCTCCTTCAAAATCACTTCAATATAAAAACGTTTACAAATAAATGCAACGTTATTAGCAGCTTTATCAATGGGAACAATAACAAAATTTGTGTGAAGTTCATTTAAATAGTCAATGACATCTTTTTTCTACTTGGTCTTCTTTTTGAGGGATGAGATCTTAGCATCAACCTGGTTTAATACTTCATCTTTCCACGGAAGAAAATTTTCATTTGTCTCATTAATTTTGGCGGAAGTTTTATTCACAAAACTATCCAAACCACCAGAAATAATATCTCTACATTTATTCCAACTGATATTTCGGGGTTCGCGATAATTTGGTCCTTTAGATATCAATTTTCGCAAATGATTATTTTTAATGAAACTTAGATCCCCAGTCATGACATGACCATGGTGTTGATCAATAAAAGAAGAGTTATGACAATCACATTATGTAAGGTTGGTGCCAAAAGTTTCTAGGTCTGTTGTATTGATGGAATCAACAGTTTCTTTCTAATTAAAGATTTTATTTCTGATCGTAGGAATTAGAGAATAAACAATTGATGGTGGATCTTCTTGAAGTTTTTCAGGGAGTTTTGAATTCACACAAGGTTTGTGAAGAATTTTTTTGAGCTGAATAAACTCAAGACCTTTATTGTGGAAATAAATAGGAAGGATATTGGAAGGACATTTTTTAACATTAGGTTTATCAAATTTCATCGTCTTCGCAAGAAATGTATCTATCAATAATTCATACCATCTTTTCTATAATATATATAAATTTAATCTAAAAACGGAAACCTAAATAAAAAAAAAATTCAATACCAGTAAAACATATCTAACTGATGATGAAATAAATCTATCAGTCTGTTACGGGCATTCGCTCTTCTATGCGCTTGCCGTCCACGTCCGCCACGTCCACGTCCTCTACCAATATTGATAACATTTCCAGCATTCATGACATAAAATTTGGAATTGTGCAAGCGCGCGAAGCGCCCGCAGTGCAATTCCGATTTTACTAGTGAAATCGAAGCTAAAGATCTAATCCTGCTAAGCGACATACTCGTTTCCATAACTAGAAGACAAGCGAAAGCCTATGTTTATTTATTTATTTATTTATTTTTTTTTTTTCGAAATTTTGAAGAAATAGTTGGATTTTACACAAGAGAATTGTACACAGTTATATAATTTAGATTGAAACATCTTTCAAAGACAAGCTAAGTACATGTCAAAAAAAAAATCCTAATAATACTGCTAAAATGATGCGTTGTTCAATTCCAACGACCACGTCGTCCACGATGAAAACCACCTGAAGGAAATGAAACATAATAATGGTTATGATAAGTAGGGTAGGGAGGGAGGACAGGATTAGATCTTTAGCTTCGATTTCACTAGTAAAATCGGAATTGCACTGCGGGCGCTTCGCGCCCTTGCACAATTCCAAATTTCACAGCGTGAAATCTCGCTAGATCTAATCCTGCTAAGCGACATACTCGTGTCCATAACTAGAAGCCGTCGCTTCTAGCCTCCTTGTTCAAAGCTTTCTTAAACAGTTTATTTTCGTATGCCCTTGACCTTTCCGTAACCTTAACCTCCTGGCAGTATCTGTTCCTAAACATAGAATCTGACGACCATTGACCCCTCTTAGCAATTTCTTTTAAGGGTATCCCAACTAATTTAGCTTTGGAAGTAGAAGCGTGTCTAGTAGAGTGACCAGAAAATTTTTTTGTATCAATTCCCGCCAAACCTAACAGTTCCATTAGCCATCTAGAAACAGTCCCCACTGCCACTGGGCCATGGGGTTCTATATGACTTAACAAAAGTTGGGTATCCTGATCTGATCTCCATTCTTTTGATCTTGTCAAATACTGGTCTATAGTCTTACAAATACAAAGTTCTGGTTCTTCTGTTAAGAAATGAAAACATATTTTTGGTCTTGGTTTGCCTCTCCTCCAGGACTTGGTGAGTTTAACGAAGTGAAACTCATAAGAATCTTTCCCTTTAACCAAATACCTAATGTCTAGATAACAGATCTCAGACGCTCTACTAGCTGATGCGATAGCCAAAAGCGATGACAGTTTTAGGGTTAAGTCTTCATTTGAGATCAAGTCATCAACCGGCATTTGTCTAATGTAATTCAAAACATCAGAGACATCCCATACAAACGTATACTATGGCAGGGGTGGCCTTAAATTAAAGACACCCGTCAACAGGGCACTAACTCTAGGATGACGACCCACTGGTTGCCCCTCAATTGGATTATGATAAGCTGAAATTGCTGACCTATATCCACAAATAGTGCTGTACTGCAAATTCTTCTCAAACAAATCTGCCAGAAATTCTAGAATCAGAGACAAAGAACATGAAGTGGGATCAGCCTGTCGTTCACTAGCCCAGCAAGACCATTTTCTCCAGGCCGATTCATAATGAGAGATGGAACCTTTTCTCCTGGAATTTGATATAAGGACTGCTGCTTTGCCTGAAATGCCTTCTGTTTCCAAGGTTTTCCTGAAACACGCCAGACCGCTAGAGTTAGAGACCCTTCTCTCATCAGGGGATGCAGTTGAGCTTGAGGGCCCAACAACAGACTTGGAAACGAAGGAATCAAAAGAGGCGGTTGAACACACATCTGTAAGAGTCTGGGATACCAAGGTTGTCCCTGCCATAGAGGTGTCACCAGAATCATTTCTGCTTGCTCCCTTGCAAATTTGTCCAGAACCCGACCGATGAGACAAAACGGTGGGAAGGCATAATTTAGCTTGTTTTCCCAACTTGTCTGAAAGGCATCCACGCTTTGACAAAAGGGGTCTGGTTTCCATGACACGTAACAAGGAACTTGATGGGACACCCTTGACGCAAACAGATCTATCTGAGGTATCCCGAAAGCTTGACAAATTGCTTTGAAAACTTTCCGGTCTAATCTCCATTTGCTGGAATCCTGAACATTCCTTGACTCCCAATCTGCTGTTACATTTAGCTTCCCTGGGAGATACTCTACAGTAATCGTGATCCCCTTGGATATCAAGTAATCCCATAACTTCTGGCTCAAGTCTATCATCACTTTGTTCTGTGTCCCCCCCATCTTTACAATGTAAGAAAGGGCTGATGTATTGTCCATCTGCAAATGCACTGAGCGAATCCCTGGTTGGTTCATCGTATAAGTTTTTATCCCCAAGAGGGCTGCTTTCAGTTCTAAAATGTTTATGTGAAGGCCGCTCTCCTCCTGGTTCCAAGGGCCTCCTGTCCTTTGACCTTGACAGTCCACTCCCCAGCCCTTCTTTGAGGCATCTGTTGACATAACTAGGTCTGGTTCTGGTGTCAACAAGGACTTCCCGTTTGAGAGTCTCAGGTTTTCCAACCACAATTTCAGTTCTAACTTCACCTCCTCGGGGAGTACAATGTTGGTGTGATACGACTGAGACTTCCAAAGGGCATTTATTTGACTCCTTTGTATCTTTCTGTAGTGTAGAGGCACTGCTAACACTGCTACTGCTGAAGAAGTTAGCTTCCCTAGAAGTTTTGTTAACTCCAAAATACTGACCACCTTCTGAGACAAGAGTTTTTCGCATAGATTTAGGATTTTTTCTACTTTCTCTGATGGTAAAGTCAATTCCATCTTGGAGGAGTTGACTATCACCCCCAAAAACTCTATCTCCTGGCATGGTTGTAAGTGAGACTTCTGAATATTTATCACGAAACCCAGACTCTGAAGGAGAAAAATCAAAGTGTCCCTGGCCATCAGAATTTCCGACATAGAGCTGCCCATTACTAGAATGTCGTCTGGATAGACAATCAATCTGATATTGAGTTTCCTCAAAATAGTCACAGGAACTTTCATCAATTTTGTAAAAAGTCTTGGAGCTGGACCAAGCCCGAAACACATACACAGAAATTGGTAAAGTTTGCCTTTCCACTCGAACCTGACAAATTTCCTGGACTCTGGACCTAATGGAACGCTGAAATATGCATCCTTTAAATCCAGTTTTATCATTAGATCGTCCTTGTTTAAGAGATCCTTTATGAGATGCAAACCCTCCATCTTGAAGTGTTGATAGGGGATATGTGAGTTTACAAATTTTAAATTGATGACTGGTCTGTAACCTTTGTCTTTCTTCTTCACTGTAAACAAAGTGCTTAAAACCTGGCCTGGGCAGGGTGAGGTCACTTCTATCGCCCCTTTCTTTAACAAGTTCTCTACCTCTTCCGTAACAATCTGATCTTCCACCTTGTTCATTCTTAACTCCCTTGGAGGTACCCCTTGCCATGGACCCTGTTTGTGTATAAAGGGAATCTGATAACCCTGAACCAGGCCTAAAATAGAAGGATCTTTGGTGAGTTGTTTCCAATTTTCTAGAAAGGACCCTAACCTTCCTGCCAATCCCTTGACCTGGACTGGATCCTCTTGAAATAGGCATCGAACCCCTGGGTGGACATACCTTAAACTTGGTTGAGTACTATTTGAAACAGTGGTAGAGAAATAGTTCTTACCTCTGCCTCTAAAGTTACTGTTGTTGTGTGTGTGTGTGTGTGTGTATTGGCTTCGTCAGTTGATTCTCGCTCCGAGGAGAGTCCTCCTCGCCAGAGCGATTGACTGTTCTGGTCGTTTCGTCAGCAAGCTAAGTCCATCGTCGACTTCCTCGCCAAAGATTTCGAAACGGGCCTCACGTGTGCCCGGGCAGTCCAAAAACCAGTGTTGGAGATCGTGCTGCTGGTGGTCACAGTGAGGACATTTTGGGTCTACTTCTTCGTGAAGTTGGTGATCGTATGCAGCGAAGGCAAGGTGTTTACCACATCTAATTCGTGCCAGGTCTACCTGGTCGTGCCTCGTCTTCACTGCTTTCTCTTTTGACATTGAATATTTTGAATAGACTTCTTTCAGCCAAGGGCGTTCCGGGTCCCCGTCTTTGATATTGGATTTTATTATTGTGCGGGCACACTTAATGCTGGTTGTCTGGTGGACGCCTTCTAGCTTTGTCGCTTCTTTTGCAGCTTTGTCAGCTGCCTCGTTCCCCGGTATGTTACTGTGTCCGGGCAGCCATTGAATTGTGATTTTTGCCTTCGTTTGGCTCAAACGTTGTATGATGGCATCTACCTCTCTGTTGTTGTGTTGGAGAGCTTGGCATAGGGATTGACTATCGGTCGCAATCACGATCGAATCATCGTCTTCTGTATTTACTGCAATCCACTCTGCTGCTCGTTCCATGGCACGGACTTCTTCTTCATATGAACTCGTGAACTTCGCCCCTTTGGTCTTTATGATGGTGACAGGTGTTATTTCAGCAGGGTCATCTGTTGTCACCACTAATCCTGCTCCTCCATCGGTTGTTCCCGCCATAGCAGACCCGTCTGTGTAGATGGTATATGTTGGGTTGAGGGAACGTAATTGCGTCAAGGTTGCTTCAAGGATTTGATCCTGATTTGCATGTTTATTCTTGATGCCAGGTAGTGAGCTGAATACTTCGATGTTTGGATTTGATAACCAAGGTGGGTGGGTGAAGTAGTCTAGAGGTTTTCTGTTCTCGATGTCGTCCAGGTCTGGGAGTCTGGTTAGCAGATCCCTTGCAGTCGTCCCCCAGCTCGTTCTTTTGATTCGTTTGGACCGATTTGTTTGCTCATACGCGAGTCGTCGTGGGTGATCGTGGGGGAGTCTGAGTGCCTTTTCTGCTGCGATGATGGTATTTTGTTCGAATTGGGTTTTCAGGCTTTGTTCCCCAGATTCTAGGAGGAGTGCTTCACATGGTGTGTTGAGTGTCTGGCCCGTTATTTTCCTTAATGCGCGGTATTGGACCCTATCTAGGTTTTTGATTTGGGTAGCGGAGAGACATGGCTGCCATGCGAATCCTGCATAGTTGATGATGGGTTTGACGTTGGCGGTGTATATCTGTTTCAGGTAGTTTTTCTTCCACCCCCACTTTGTATTGGAAAGGTAGGAGATCGTTCTCAGTTTTGGTGCGGCTCTTTCTTCAATGCTTGCTACATGTGGGCCAAAGCTTAAGGATCTGTCTAGTATCACTCCCAAGAGACGGGGGGTTGGGTTGTATTTGATTGGTTTATCATCTATTTTGATAGCAGGTGTCCATTTTTCGGCCGTTTCTCTCGTTGAATTTGAGAAAAAGCTCGACTCGCTTTTATCGGAATTGAGGGCGATTTTCCACTCTTTGGACCATCTAGCTACGACATCTACCGATCTTTGACATATTTCCTCAGCTTCCTTTAGGGTGTTTGCTGTTGCCAGTAGCGTTACGTCGTCGGCGAATAGGGAGTTGGTTGTCTCTTGTGGTAGGATTTTAGCGAGATTGTTGATGTAGAACAGGAACAATATTGGTGAGAGTACGGATCCTTGTGGGAGTCCTTGGTGCATGGTTACTGCCTTTCCTAGGGTCCCGTTCATGCGTACTCTTGCCACGGTGTCATATGCCTTGCTGAAGTCTAGCAATACAATTACCGATCGTTTAAATGGTTACTGTTGTTGTTGTTGTTACTTGAGTCTGTTTGGAAAGATCGATAGTATGAGTTAAAACCTCCACGCCCCCTTCCCCTCGATCGGTTGGAAAGGAGGCGGCCCCGAGAGGGGTCCTTCTTGATTGCTGTTGGTTACTGTTGTCCTTCAAGGCTTGTTTTGTTTTGATTTTCATCTTTTGTGTTTTTATCACTTTCTCCTCAAATTTGTCCCCAAATAGGTAGGTATCATCATTGTTTATTAATTCTTTGAGTTCCTTGATCATGGACTTGGCTTTCTTCTTGTCATTAAAAAGAGCACTGAGGGCATTGAAGCGCCGTTGATATAGGAGATTGTTGACCGTTTGGCCAATCAGGGTTACCGTTTTCTCATAAAGAGTTGAGGCATTTGCCATGCCCTCCCTCATCTCCTCTGATGTTGACTCTTTTTTCTCTGGGTTGTCCTTGTCCGTCTCCATCCCCAACCACAATCGTGAGAAGGGACCTAGGACGTCCCAAATACGGGCTTGCACATTCATTAATACCTCATCCTGGTCAATGATAGCCTTTTTTCCGGTCTCATAAAGAATTTCCTTGAAGGCACTGTCTAGTAGTTTGACCTTGCCAATGTTTTTGGGAGGAGGGCAAAAAGACGTAATGTGCTCCTCGATCTCAGTTGGTTTAATGAAGTTCGAACACTGTTTAACGAAATAATCTGCCATGTCGGCCGGCAAACTCCATTCTGTGTCATCCACATAAGACGGTTCAAATCTCTGTTTCTTTGTCGGGGGTTGAAGTTCTTCCTCATGGGCTCTCTCTAAGTCATCTAGTGTTGGGCTAGGGGTTTCCTTGTCCTTTGTTTGTGTTGAATTCTCTGGAGTTTTGTCCATACTGAAATGATATTTAAAAAAGAACATTTCAGATCTCTGCCCTTTAAAGGCATTCTAACCACCTTAATGGTGAAGTAATTTATCTGTCCAAATTGACATGGAATTTATCTGTCCGTATCGACATATAAGAGGTATTATAAACCTCTGCTTAGTTCCTTTATTTTGAACTATACTTGGTAGTAATATGACTCTCGATTATATAGATAAAAGGGGAAATAAACCACAAATTAAATACCTTGATGTCTAGAGCTTCCGCGTCTTCGTTGAGTATGTAGAAAAAGAGGAGGGCTAGAAGCGACGGCTTCTAGTTATGGATACGAGTATGTCGCTTAGCAGGATTAGATCTAGCGAGATTTCACGCTGTGAAATCCATAAAACGGAGCTTGGTTATTTGGCTGGTGGTGATTGGCTACGAGGCCCTGTTGATTGATAAGCAAATTAGGAGCTACAAATTCCTGTTGATTGATAGGCGTCAAATTAGGAGCTACGAATTCCTGTCGATCGATAGGCGAATTAGGAGCTACGAGGTCCTGTTGTAGATTGATAGGCGGCGAATTAGGAGCTACGAGATCCTGTTGATTGATAGGCGGCGAATTAGGAGCTACGAATTCCTGTTGATTGATAAGCAAATTACGAGCTACAAATTCCTGTTGATTGATAGGCGGCAAATTAGGAGCTACGAATTCCTATCGATCGATAGACGAATTAGGAGCTACGAGATCCTGTTGATTGATAAGCGGCGAATTAGGAGCTACGAGGTCCTGTTGATTGATAGGCGGCGAATTAGGAGCTACGAGGTCCTGTTGATTGATAGGCGGCGAATTAGGAGCTACGAGGTCCTGTTGATTGATAGGCAAATTAGGAGCTACGAGGTCCTCATTGACTTGATCTGGCTTTTCGATGACAATTTCAGCTGTTATTCCATCATTCCAGTTTTCATTGTCAATCTAAACACATTGAATATTCAAATTTTAGACACCTCTAAGAATTTATCAACAATTTATCACTTATCACCCCTTTAACGATTGCGCTTTTCCTATGAGCCTAAAATGATTAAATACCACAGCCTTTGCATATTTTTGTTCTAAAATGCATAGCCACTTTTGATTGGTTGTTATAATATACACTTCTTTTGACAAAGTGGCTAAAATGACCAAAAGTAGACAAAAGACAAATTTCAAATGTCTGAGATATTGGTCCACAATAACTCCTGTTTGATACTTTGATACATATTACTAGCTCGGGGGTCCCTAATAGCCGGGGGGGGGATTGGAATAAGCGGGGGGTTAGAATCTCAAAACTTAATAAGCGGGGGGGGGTTGGTATAAAAATGTCCTGGGTGGCAAACTTTTGAAAAGGAGGCTAAGACAGCTGAATTAGGAAAAAAGAGGAATCTTTCAAAAACATTTTCCTAAAAAATTAATAAGCGGGGGGGGGGGTTGAAATAAGAATGTCCTGGTTGGAAAATTTTCGAAAAATTAATTAGCGGGGGGGGGGGGCGGCCGAGAGTAGTAATTTAAGGACCCAGTAATCTCATAGCAGAACTTCCATTGCTCTAAATTAAGGTCTGGTGGGACAACATTTAGTAGAAAATATACATAAACTAAATCGCTTTGCCATCTTTGTTTGAAACAAAATATCACAACAGACTGATTGAGTTTGAAAATTTGGCACGTTTTTTATTTCGCGAATTCAAATATTTACACAGATCTGCAATACAAATTCTATTTTTTCAGAAGGAGAAAAAGACCAAGCGTTATTATCAAGAACTTGACTTCAAAGGAGAACTGGTGTATACCTTATCATGGATTTATTATAGAGACTCTGGATAAACATCGAATGAAACGGTGGAGAGTATTGTATTTCCATTGTTTCAGAAAACAATCGATGTACAGGCTTTGTCCGCAAAGGACAACTGTCATGGCGGCTGGAAGGACTCTGATTTTGAAAAATGATTAATACTCTTATTTCTAACAAGTTCTATAACTTTTCCTATTCGTACTTTTTCTGGCCAAAAGTTTGAAAATAAATGCTAGAATATCAAACAAATACATTTATGAAATCTGGTGAGATAACAAAATCATCAGAGGAATAAAATTAAACCAAATGCTTATAATGACACAAAATTCATATATCGAACATTTCTCCGAGAAGAGCTGAGATTGACATATGTTAGACGTGAGCAGTATGAAAATCTTTTGGTGGCACGGTGGTTTTTTTAAGGTTGAAGTTTGAAAATTTCTGGTGTCAATATTCAATTTCTTATACATAACATGTTTTTGCATTATTCTCGCAATATACAACGTCATACATTATTTATTTGGAGATACAATACAAGAATGACAAAGAATTAAAAAAGGAGTGTATAGAAAACGTATGGATTTATATAAATGCTTTTCAGACTTTATCTTGCAAAGTAATTGTAGCAGTAAATAAAGGAAAAAAATTTTGCTATGTAAGTGTTCAAATTTTCTTTTAATCTTTGATTTGTTCTCTTCTAGATGGAGATCAGTGAATCTAGTGACAATGATGATGATGCCATATTGATAGGGCTAGATGCAATGGTATGCCTATTATTCAGCTATTCGTTACTAAACGTAAGGAGGGGTACTGAAAAAAAGGGGGAATAGGTTTAAAGATAGGGGTAAAGATTTTGACAAAAAGAACTTTAACAATGTAATAAGTTAATTGACTTTCTCAAAAATCTTTACAACTTACCCATAAACACGATTAAAATACTACTTTAGCTTCCAAAAGGTGTGAAAATTCTTGCATTTGTGAGACAATTTTGGCCTTTTCTTGGGCACTAAATGTATATAGGCAGTAAGATGGATTTATACCGTGGTGGTCTAACATTTGAATTTTGTGAAATCACTTTGTTCCACTTGGGTACAAAATGCCATACTTAGAGCCACCAGGTTAGTAAAAGCAACAATGCGTTCTACTGAAAACAGATTTTTGCGAGAAAAAGATTCTAAGTTTTGAAGGGAAAATGTCCTTGTAAAGGTGACTGAAACTGTTGTTTTTTAAAAAAAAGAGATTTTCTGCCTCTTCAATTGATTTATTTATAAGAAATCTACATACAAGCACAATTTGTCTCCCTTCCTTTTAGAAAATTCACGACAACTTGTGTTCTAACATAGAGGAGAAGGAAAAAGACCAAGAACCAGAGAATAGGGAAGAGGCAACGCAGGTAATGAACTAGAGTGAAATTAAAAATACTTTTTCACATAAAATTGTGCTTTTACAATTGAAATATTTTAACCCTACTAGGGGTTTTGGTAAGCCCCCACCACCAGTTTTTTATGCTGTGAGCCAACCAGTAGAGCTGCGGTCTTGAAAAGTTATGACTTTTCCTGAAGTTTTGTGGGGAATAATAGAGTGAAAAAATTATTTTTACTGAGCGGTCAGATTTTTGTCTACCGGTAACTTGTCATCATCGGTTGGAAAATTTCAATCTCCGGCCTGCTAAAAACCATGCGACATATTTGACATTCTCATGAACAGATTCTTATACCTGGCAATTTTTGCTAAAATGTAATATGTAGTAGCATACTTTTTCTCATTTTTTCCTGTACTCGGTTAGGGTAACCTCACCAGGCTCTTAGGCCGGTTCTTAATTTTTTGCTTTTTGCTTTTTTGTGTGTGTCTTCAAATCAGTTTCTGGTAAATTTTTGTTGTTTTTCGATTTTTGTTGATATTTTCAGATAGTATATTCTTTTACCTTCCAAAACCTTAAAAAAAATCAAAAATCACTTTCATACATGCTACAGTGTCAAATTTACAAAAGCACCTATTTTTGAAGGTTTATCGTAAAAATATTGCTAAATACTTTGCTCTTTTGAACAACCTACAATATCTTTATCTTTTAGGATGTTGTCACATATACACCAATTAATGACTCTGGACTAGCACTGAATGTATCTGTGTCGGTGATTGAAACTGATGAAGACGAAAGCATTTTTGATCATGATAAATTACAACCTGATTCCCACCCCAATGAATATTTGCCAAACGGAGGTAGTGCTTACACTTTTGATAGCCTTGTTGCTCTCAACACCAATACATTGACACCAAAATCAAACCCAGATGCAAATCTTGCCAAGGCTGAAGTTTTAGAAAGTGCAGAGCCTTTCCCAATCAATGTAGACGAGGTGTCAATTCAAATCAATGAAATTCCTGCAATTCTTAAACCATCGGAAGCTTCGAATTCTTGCGAGAGTCATCCCATTGCTGAGACTTCAATGCAAGAATCATGCAAAAGTTCTTCTAACATTTGTGTGAGTCTTTTTGAACCCAATATTGACAAAGGACTGACAAAAGCCAAACCTCTACAAACCATCAACGAGGATGAAGAAGTAAAGACGTACAAGAAACCTCCTCGACCCTGCATATTTTGCCCGATATCAAAGAAACCCCATGTCCGTTTAAAGAGACACATTCTTACCAAACATTCTCAGGAGCCAAGGGTGATACCTTTACTCAAAATGAGACCAACTCAGCAAGATTATCATATTGGGGTATTTCGGAGAGAAGGAATCAAACGGCTCAATTTGAAACTAATCCAAGATGGGGCCCCAAAATTTGAAAGAGAAAGAAAATCAGAAAGCACGGAACCGCCAGTGATGTGTACTGGCTGCGAAAAATTCTTGTCAAAATCTTTCAAGGCCAGGCACAAATGCCCTGACTCTGGCATTAATCCATTTGTTCCTGTTGTTGCCATCGAAAAAAACACAAACCAAATTGAAGAGTTTGATGACGGTTTCAAGGCAATTTTAAACACTCTAAATCTTGATACAGTTGGTAATTATATCAAGACAGATGAGATCATCCTGATGGTCGGCAGCCGCTCGCACACAGCTATAAAACGAAAACTTGACAAGATTGTTGAAAACAAAAAACTGTACGTTCACGGATGCGTCTCATGGCCCGTGTGTATTTGACATTTTTGGATTGCTACAAAACCCAAACTGCTGGGAATGCATCTGATATGTATCGAAGAGAGGGGATTCCCATCCTGGCCAAAGTAGTTGAGATAATGACACAAAAAGAAGTAGAAGAAGGTTCAACAGCTGTAGTCGATCAAAAGTCAGGACTCAAACTTTACATATACATATTCAATATGATTAAGCTTACTGGAAAGTTTTTAATTGGGCACTATCTGATTACCAATCAAGACCGCAGATCAAATTTTGTGGTGATGTTCCTTAAGGTGTATAATATGATGTATTTTTCACTTTCAGAACTAAAACCGAGTAACTTGTAAGAATTTTTGATGTTTAATGTTTTGATCTTTGTATAAAATAGAGAGTTATTGGAACACCACTTCTCTATTAAAATTTTAAGTCCTTTACGCCCCTTTTTATACCATATATTCCTTATCTCTTTCTTTTTTTCTTCTTTTTTTTTAGGGGGGGGGTATCCTTCTTATTTGCTTCCCCAGCTATTTCTTGCCATTTGATGATAAGTCATCAAAATATCTGAATAAAGTCTAGTTAAATCAATTCAATTTGGAATTTAATCAAATTTTGTCTAGTGAACATATTTTTCAATTGTTTGAGCTGGAATTTTTTGTAGGATTTAATTGGGATTTCTGCGAAATTTATGGCCTACAGAAATTTTTAGCCGTTTTGTAAGCTACTCAATTGTTTTTCTCATTCGTCATAACTATAACTCGTAATAAGGCATGTTGACAAATAAAGCTATACTTGAAACAACGATGTATCAATAGACCACTGGAAAATTATTCTTACTGTTCTTATTTGTAGGTCTTGAAGAGTTTTGAAAATGATCTTTTCGGAGATACGTATTATGCGGTCAGTTACCAACGAAATACCGTCTTAAGAAAACCCGGTCAGGTTCCAAAAGAAGAAGATGTACAGCTACTTTTGCAAGATTGTGACTCAACAATGGCCAAAGTGGACCCATTATCACTGAAGATATCTGACGCATATTATTGTAATCTAGGAGCTGCCGTTGTTAAATGCTTAATTCCCTTCTGAAACGCATCGATCTATCAAGCATTTAGCTGATCCTGAAGTCAGAGCTGCTACTGGTGTTGCTAAAAACAATTCATTTCCTGTAACCATGAATGGCGAAGGTCATGGAAGTGGTTGGCATTCTATTAACGAGATTATTGAAAAGCTTTCACTCAAGGGTGCTTTTAATCGAACAAAAAACAGGCACCGTGTCGCCTCACTTTTGGCAAGATTAGAACTTTCAGACAAAGAAAAAGAGTTGGTATATAAGCACTTCGGACACTCTGAGATGGTAAACGAAGGCATTTATCAAGCGGCTGGGGGTACTCAACAACTCCAATGCACTGTAGGTCTCCTGAAGCAGATTTATGAGTCCACAAAGGTAACTAGAATTTTTTTTGCCTTATTTCAATCTCGTCCCTGTGTATCCCAACCTTTATTTACGTTACTGACGGACGCCAGAGAATACCCTGGTGTAGGGTTCTCAAAAGAATGCCGGGGTGATATTTCATGATATGCAACACTGGAAAGTCTTCTGATAATTTTCAAAATTTTTAAACCCAATACGTCTATTGTTTAAGTGGTACGTATTGTGTAGAAATTTTAAAAGCTCTTAGAAGACTTGCCAGTGGTGCATGTAATGAATTATCGTCCACCTCTAGGCAAAACGCACTGTCGAATATTTTTTGAAAAGATAGGCGAGAGAAATCAAAAACGAAAAACACACGAAGCGAGAGGAAGAAAACAAAATGGAGAGATTTGCATCTTTGAATTTAGAAGAAATTGAAAAAATCACACTTGAGAAGGACAGTGCGAATACGCATAAAGCAACTGGAATGGCATACAACGTTTTCACAAAATACTGTGATGAGAAAAACATTCAAATTGATACAACTAACAAGCAAGATCTTGACAAACTTTTATGTAAATTTTACTTGGAAGCACGCAAGCAAAATGGAGATTTTTACACTCAAACATCTCTCAAAACAATTCGTTTCGGATTGCAAAGAAAGTTTAAGCTGGTAGACGAAACAGTAGATATCATCGGGGATCCTGATTTCTCCAAAAGCAACGCTTTGTTTAAAGCACAACTTGTACAGCTAAAGAGGAAAGGTTACGGTAAAGTCGAACACAAGCCAGCAATTGTGAAAGAAGACTTGCAAAAATTATACAATGGTGGAACATTTTCGAAAGACAAACCAGCTACCCTTCAAAATCGAGTTTTTTTCGATGTAATGCTACACCTTTGTCGACGAGGTAGAGAAAACTTACGAGAATTAAAAACTCCATCCTTCATGGTTAAGAAGCTTCCAGATGGTGTAGAGTATGTTACACAAGTGACTGACGAATTAACAAAAAATCACAGAGAAAATGACGAAGCCGAAGATGGTGGTATGATGTTAGCTACTGGGACTGAAAATTGCCCTGTTGAAGCATTTAAACTTTATAAGTCCAATTTGAATGATAAATTAGATGTGTTCTTCCAAAAACCGAAACGATCAAACCCTATTGGTGACGGACCGTGGTTTGACGCTCAAGTTGTTGGAATTAAAAGCCTTGACAACAAAATGAAAAGAAGCAATCAGCAAAGAAGCTGAACTCTCTTAACTTTACACAAATCACTGTATCAGAGCTACATCGATATCAATGCTCGACGACGTTGGAATGGAAGCACGTCATATTATGACAGTCAGTGGTCATAAATCGGAGAGTAGTATTCGCAGTTGACTTTATAGTTGAATTGTAAAAGTTTTTCGAACAATTTGTTGTTTGTAGTTATAAAAGATATTGTGTTCTTCAACTAAAAGTTGAAAATCAAACTTTCCTTGCCAGCTGTTTCTAAACTCTTTTTGGCCATTGAGATTAAAAATATTCTACTCACAGAAACTGACAGTCGAATGTTTTTTGTAAATTTCATCGAAATCGACATATTTTGAAAATAAAATAATGTGCTCGAAAAGGAAAGTCTTTTTTAAAAGAGGAAAAGAGGGATACTAACATATTGGATTGTTTAGGTTAACGATAAACCAGATATTCAACGCGAAAAATCGGATATCGAAATTATTCAGTCTCGCTTGATGATATTCGACTCAGCTTTGCTTCGTCGAATATCATCAAGCTCGACTGAATAATTTTCGATATTCGATTTTTCCTGTCGAATATCTGCTTATTATTTAGCGCCATCTGTAAGCAACAAAAAGAGCTGATTTTCCAATGGAAACGAGCTTGGCCTTACTTTAGAGACCCACTTTTTGCATAAAACTAATTGTTTCTAAGAGAAATATTTGAAAGTGTTATGTTACTTTTCTAGCATTTCATTTCTTTTCCCTAAATTTAACCATTTTAGATATGAGGTGGTAAATAATAAATCTTCTAAGGTTATTTATCATCAGTTCCCTCTCTTTTAGAATCTTGGAAAATCAAGAAACCCTAATGTCTCGACTGACGGATCGAGAAAAGCCTAAGTCTCAACAGACGTATCAAGAAAAGCCAAAGTCTCAACGGACGAATCAAAGTCTGAAGGTATTTTAATTTTCATTCTGCTGATATCTCAGAAACTGTGAAAAGTCTCACAACGTTAAGCTTCACATACCAGATGTCATAATGAAAAAATGATCTCAGCGAAAATTTCAACATCATTTCACTAGCAGTTCTGAAGGCATGTCTGTTCCAAAACGTGGTCTTTAAATTACTGGTCTTTATCTTACACACCATTTTAAATACATAATATCTCTTGATTGGCTTGATGAAATCATCCAAAATCGTTATGTATACTGACGAGGACCCATGTTTGTTGTGGATCTTTTACAATGAGGCTTTCAAAATTTTGTCATCCAAAATGACGGAAATTTCTCGCAAAAATTAGTTCCCGGGAAATGCCATTTTTCTTTCGACCACAAAATATAGTTCCTGCGACCGTTTTTTTTCTTTTTTCAGAGAGACCAAAGAGGCGATAAAATTCAAAACGCAACAAAGAAAAAGGTACTGTTTCATTTACAACAAACGTCTAGATCTAACACTTATTTTTCGAATTTTTTATAACTTTCTTTCCTTGTTACGCACGGAGCGAGGGTAAGCGAGCGGAGTGCGACTCTTTTGGCAAACGCATGCGCGTAAGCAAAATTTACAAAATTTCAATGATATGCGGGCCCTAAAAATAGAAATTCAGTTTTTTTTCAAGATTTTTTTCGTCTAGCCGCTATTCCAACATGTTTAGCCTCTGGAATGATTCAACTTTGAAAATTTCGTGAAAATTAGCGTTTTCTAAGAAGAAGTCGTTGCAGTGTCAATCTTTCGCAAATTTAAAAACCCACTTTCCCTTGGAAAAAATTGACGTTTTTTGTTTTTTTGGGACCCTTGGGGCATAAGGTACCTGTTGACCGCAAAAATTTCAAAATTCGCGAATTGACCGTCGACAACATTAGGGGTAAAGGGACCCACTGACGTCACGGGTTTGGGAAAAACTTCAATATTTATCAAAATATATTATTTACTATTAAGTAAATATTAGATTGTCATGTTGGTTTGAATTAGTCTTTTGTACTATTTTGTTTTGTACCAACGTTAAATAAAGAATAAATAAATAAAAATAAAAAATGCGATATCTCGAGTTTGAAGAAGAGTTGAGAGGTCGTTGACCCCTCATTAGATCGAGAAGTTTATGGGGAATGAGATGGGAAGGTTTAAAAGGCTTGAGTAGGACTTCAAAGTTTGGCTGAATTTTTAGCCATTTTCAGTTGATGACGTCATCAAAACAAAAAAATGCAATAACGTGAGATTGGAAAGGAGTTGGGAGGTCGTTGACCCCTCATTCTATCGGGAATTTTATGGTGAATGAGATTGAAGAGTTTATAACGCTTGAGCACGATTTTCAAATTTGGCTGAATCTTTAGCCATTTTCAGTTGATGACGTCATCAAAACAAAAAAATGCGATAACTCGAGATTGGAAAGGAGTTTGGAAATGGCTAATACAATGAGAGAAGAGGGGTGTTATGAAGTCTTAGGACGACTTTAAATAAAAATTGGTTAACATTTGGGTAAGCAGCGTGAGAAAATCAAAACAAAATAGCCGAAAAGAACTGAACTCTCGGAATAAATAATGGAAAAACGTAAAAAAAACTATTTGTTGATGAGCTCTTACTCCATTCTTTCCAAAAAGTGAGTGAAATTAAATCTGATGAAATATATAGAAATTATTACAAAACTACTCGACACACACGTGACACGACCCATAGCAAATAAATTCAGCTATCGGCACTTCGTTCGTAAAAACCAAACAGTTTTTTTATCAACGCATGCATAAAAATTTGAAATTCTTTAATACTTGTCAAGAATATTTTCCATAACAAAACGAGGGAATTTCAATGTCTTTGATTAAACCAGGTTACGAGGGGTTTTTGTAAAAAGTCTCTTGTGTCTCTCCCAATCCTCCACAAAACTGTGTCTTTGACTTTTCAGCATCAATTCTTCAACAATCAACACTTCTTACTTCGAAAATTCGACACGTTTACAGCTTGACGATAGTTGAAAGTTGAGAAGTTCGCCCCGATTAGTTTTTGTTGCAAAAATGTTGTTTCAGCAGACCATTCATAGCTTAAACCAGTATGCATTTTCTCATCTATGCATCAGAAGAAAAACATCGAAAAGTGTTATCAATCTGATAGAGAAACGCAATAATGAAAAAAATTTTCTCAATCGAAAAAATACAATACATCTTCTTTTTCTGTATATACTGTAATGTATAATAATTTCACATCTCTGAAAAAGCTGCTGCAATTATTTTGAAGCTTCTGGATCGACAAAATCTTTCTTTATTTTGATGTGCATAATTTTGGCGGGAACTTCGGTCGAATGTTTTTGTTCGAATTTAAAATTCGAATCTAGCAAGATTTTCGAACAAAAACATTCGAAATTAAAGAGACCCGGAAGTTATTTTTCATCTTTTATAACTTTGGAATTTTTGCTTCCTTTAGCTTTCCGAGTTATTATTGATTTTCTAACTCGGAGAATTGTGCTTCCTTTAACTATCCGAGTTATTTTTATTTTTTGAACTTGGGAATTTTGGCTTCCTTTAATTAACTTTCTGTAAATAGATTAAATCTATTAAATTTTACGTTTAATAAAAAGGCTCGCCTCGCTCATAAAATATTTCCCGTATTGCACTCAAAGTCATGCGATAACTATTACTTATTGAGTCTTCATTGGATTGGTAATCATCGATAGAATCTATCGGATCATCAATTAGAAATCGATTTCATTTCAGTAATGTTAAAAATTTATTACCCTTTCGGTGACGACATTCAGGGCCAAAATGACGTCCTCGTCACAAGATTCACAGTATTTTGAGTTTTGATCCGTTTTAAGTTGCAATTTTTAGATTTATGGAATTTTGGATTTTCGGAATTTCTTTGGGGTTTGGGATTTTCGGAAAAAGAGTACGATATTCTTTTGAGCAGCGGATTGATAGTCTTCACCTCTTCTTACATAACTAGTAATGGGCTTGAGGCGTCTATAGAATCCTTTCGCTTTGCGAACACGAGACTCGTTCTCCGTGCGTAACCCCTTTTACGATTGATTTTAAAGTTTTGAATTTTTTTCCAACCATTACTTAGCCTGGATATCCAGCCCGTAAACTTTTTTATGATTTTGATATTTCTTATGTTTACGGTCTGGTTTACCTAGATCATCTGCATTCTCATCTGAGGATGATTATGCGGATATTCTGATTAGTTGGTCAAAGCGAATCAGAGAGCTGAACGGTGGCTTCTTAATGACTTGGTTGCATCGTGTAAAGAACTAAAGGTATATCTTTATTTTGCTTCAGTTCTTCTTTTCTGTTTGCCAATTTTGTATTGCTGTTTTGGGTTGGAAAAAAGATTTTCTCCAAAATTCACTTTGCACTTTCTGTCTAACAGACTTTCAAACTAACAAACTTTCCACCACACTGTTTATATTTTATGGTCAAGGCTGCTATTCTAAATTGATTTATCACTGCTGGGGTACCATCTTGAAATTATGCATGTCATTATGTGCATATATTTATTTGCAGCCATGGGATTCATGCAGGAAAATCTGTCAACAGGGGTTCACCTGATTTCTAGGTGAACACAAAAATAAACGTCTTTGGGTGGTCCTGGAGTTTTTGCTGACGTCATCAATTACGTCTTTGTTCAAACAACGTCCCGCAATAACTTTTTTTGGCTTCATTTTCAGATATGAATTGTAATGTTTTTCTAAACTAGCATGAAAAATGCTTTCCAACGGTATGTAACATGGCATAATTTGGAGACAACAAAAAATTTATTGTGGGAACCTGTTCTGGTCTGTAAAATACATAAACAGGTGCCAATTTTTTGGTTCTGAGATTTAAATCAATTTATTTTTGACCCCTAAACTACAATTGTGTAAAGTCTCACGCTTGTACGCCTTTGTGCACAATGTTAATGACCTTTGGCACATTTAGACTGCACTAGTACACGGTTGGTTCGAAACGCAGGACACAGGACCCAGGAGGCAGGACACAGGACACAGGACAGTGCTGACAGGTCAGCTTTAATTGCTGTAAAAGACAAAGAAAATGTTTGAAAAACACTTGTAATTGTTAGAAATATCATTCTGAAGGTATTTTATTGGTCTAGAACCTTTTTAAAGGTCAAAATCTATCCACATGCTTGCCACGTGCTTTTGTATTCTGTGCCGTGTATAACACGGACCTGTAATACTTGTATTATATATTACACATAAATCACGCATGTATAGTAGCAGTTATCTTTTCAATGTCATTGACATGTGACATATATGTTATACACAAAATACATGTGTTAAAAATATTTATCTCATCTTTAATAACAGCCCCAACAGGAAAATAGCTATTTCACAATCGCTATATCATATCTCATTATATCTCCTGCATCACCTTAGGTATGATAACAAAAATTGACTAAAATAGCGTCAAAGGTTTGTATTTTATTAATATATCAATATTTTCATTCCCTATCTCGTATTTTTGATGAAAATGACGTCACTATTTTCATATCTCTAAAACAGCTCCCTTGGAGCATTTAATGTTTTCAAAATATATAAATCTATATCTACTTGCACCATCAGCATCCTATTGAGCATGAAAAAACATTTTGTTGTAAACTGATGTACACACCTTGTATTTTGTGCTAGCGTCATCATTTTTACATAATTTAAATGTCATTTTGTCAATATTTAGGATTGATGGCTTGTCATTTAAAAATCTTTCAAATAGCGTATTTTGTATAATATATAATTTTCCATTGCGTATAATGTTTTTAGAAACATTTTATACATTATATGTTACGAGTGTATGTTACACAATTTTCCGGTCTGTAGTTTGTATGACCTGCGTCCTGTGTCCTGCGTCCTGTGTCCTGTGTCCCGTCTCCTGCGTCCTGTCTCCTGCGTTTCGAACCAACCGACTAGTACAGGTATCTAATTTCTTAAACCTTAACCCTTATTCGTACTGGGGGAGGGGTTTCTGTGTACTCACCCATGTATTTAAACTTTCCAGTCAAGCAACGTTCAAGTGGTCTCCAGAAAAAATTTCATTTCTAATTTTTTTAAGACTTGCCGCAAAATCGCAATTACCACAAATGGACACAAGAATCAATCAATAATTTTAACATGGTTTTCGCTGACTATGTGAAGAAAGATAGAGGGTTTCCAGGTTAGATGTTATTGCTTTCGAAAACTTTTTTTCTAGCATTATTGATGAACAGTATTGTTGGAAAATTATGTAAAACTTAAATCAACGTGAAATTTCAGCTGAGCTAGAATCTTAAAAAGTGTACCTTAAGGGATTAATTTTCGCGAAGATTATATTTCGCGAGGTTCTCGAGTTTTTCCGTTCATTCGCGAAAATCAATCCTCACGAAAATTTAAAAACCTTTGGATTCGCGAAATTCGCGAAATATAATCCTTGCTAAAATTAAGTAAAGCTCTGCAATTTCTATTATTGACAAAATCTCAACTGTTTCGAAGTTTCTTATTGGTCTACTGTTCAATCTTTTAGTTTTGAGCTTTCGAAAAAAGCTCACTTCTCGCAAAAATTAATCTTCGCGACAATAAGTCCCGTGAAAATTAAATAATTTTTGAAAGATATTGCCTTGTGTAAATAACTTCCCGCGTCGAATTAATCCCATTAAGGTATATGTTTTCCTTGAAGTTTTAGTCAGTTGAGTTTTACCATAACCCAAAGGCAATCGAGCCTTTGGATTATGCTTGATGGTGAAAGTTAGGTTTGTTGCTCTTTAGCACGCTAACATGTCCGAATTCTATATTTTCGAAATTCTTACGCTCTGAATGCTCTATTATTACAATTCTAATTAAGAGAAGTTTTTCAGATCTTTTTGTTTTAACTTTTTTTTTACATTTTGTTACAACTTTAGGCAAAGAAACTCTTGGTGCATTTGAAAACAGGAACAATGCTACAAAGAAACAAATTAAAACTCGCATTACAAACGGACGCCTCAAACGAAAAAAAGAACAACAAAAATTGATGAATGCAATGGTTTGGGCAATTGTTAACTCAATTATGTTGGAAGATTGAATTGTTCATATTAGTTTGTTGTTTGTTAATTTCATTTCAAACGCTTTTTTCACCAACAACTTTTTTCTGCAACAAAATATTTAAATGATGGTTTAATTTTTATCAAGTGTGAGTTCTATTACATGTACTGTTTAGTACTTTCGATTCTTCTTGAAATATTAGGTTCGCCGGAAACGTTAAAATTTGTTGCTTGCTAAACGTTTCCCTCTAATTTGCACGAACTGCATGGTTTCGATAACTCTAGACTTCAAACAGTGATAATGATACGTACTTTATTGCATGAAAAATTCGCAGTGGAAGTCAAAAAAGGTCGAAAAACGATTTTTTTGGCTAAGCGCGAATTTAAAATGCACAAAAAAATCCGGTTTTTTTGTCCTCGTTGCATTAAAAAATTGAAGTCCTGTCTTACTGACAATAGGAAAGGACAAATTGAAGCCGAGCGTTTAATTCTCTGCCGAAATTATTGAAATGCTGCAAAATACACTTTCTCTCATGGACCGCAAAATTAAAATCCTGCGACAATTTCGTGCAATAAAGTACTATTATATCAGCAGCAAGCCGTCTAAGAGTTGTCATATGTTTTTTCAAGGGCTTAGCTTATCTTTGATATTTATTTCTCGTTTCGATACATTAACTTTTCTTGAATAAATATTTTATCTTATTAAATGTTTGCAAAATCGTGCAATTTCCGTCCAAACCTTTTTTAGATTTTCGGATAAAGTCGAGCCACCTTCTTCATTAAGAGTTTTTTCTTGGTTGCTATTCTTATTAAAAATGCTACCTTCAGTGGATAAATTTTGGCGTGGATTTAATTTGGCGAGTGCTCAATTATGTAAAATTTAACGGGGATTTGATTTGGCGAGTGGGAAGGCTTTAGTCTCTGGTGAACTAAAAAAAACGTGGTATTTTACTAAGAAATACATATTCTCCGTAGATTTTCTATCTTAAAAAAATTTATTAAATTTGGTGAGGATTTGATTTGGTGAATTTTGGAAAAAATTGCCAAATTTGATCCCTGCCAAAATTCATGCACTTAAGGTAGTAAGTTGAGTATCCTGTGAAGAATCCACTTGTTCCCAAAACCATAAATTTTGGTCTTTAGTTTTTAAAAAAGGGCTAGCAATTTTGTGGTATACAAAATTTTCTTTACAGTAGGAAATATCTTGAAATTTCAATTTCTCAAGAATTCAGTTTGTTTAGATAACAATGATTGTTTACGATTATCGTTCGTACTACCAATGGATTCTGACGGGTCTGGACCAAACAAAAGTTTAAGGTCAATTTACCAATAGTGATCAAATAATGTTCTCTGAGGTGACAGCAATACTAAAACTTTGCCAGAAATTGATGGCTATTGGGCGACAAAATTTTGAATGACAAAAAAAGTACATTTTATCGATACGCAAAAAGGTACTCCGGGGTGACGAAACTTATCATAACGTTAAATAACGTTAAATTTGCGAGAATTTTCACTGCTTTGGTAACAAAACGGTTGAAATATCTGTCGTAGTCACATAATTTACTATAAGGTGACAGCAATACTTATCTTTGCCAGAATTGATGGCTACTGGGCGACAAAAAATAGTTTATTTTATCTGATACGCAAAATTGAGGCTTTTGAGTGACAAAATAGGACAATATATCAAATGTGGTAAAACAAAGTACTTTGAGGTTAGGCTACAAGAAATAGTACATTTCATCTGATATGCAAAAACGTACTTTGAGGTGACAAAACCCTTTGTAATGTTAACTTCGACAAAAATTGAGGCTTTTGGGTGACAAAATAGGTCAATATATCAATTGTGGTAAAACAAAGTACTTTGAGGTGACAGTAATACTGAAGTGTTATCTTTGCTAGCCCGGGGTCCACTTAAAGCTTTTTGATAGACTGGATGGCGCAATTAAGTGGCCCGGTAGTATATGGTAATATGCTTTTGCTTAGGCGGACTGTAAAACAGTCCGCCAGATTTTAGTTGATTTTGGAAGGTGAAAATAGTATGAAGCAATTTTTTTATTTGAGAATAAGGGATTGCAAATCTGTTATTGATGATTGTTTCTCATTTTTGATTATATCTTTCAACTCCAAGTAGTTTTTTTGTTATTTGGATTTTAAAACATTCTTTTTCAAAATGGCGACCTCGCCAAGCGCTCCTAGTCTACTTCACTGGACTCAGCGTCATCAAAAATTATCAAAAAGCAAAGTTCAGCCAGAAGTAGACTTTAGTCTATATCTTTGCCAGAATTGATGGCTGTTGGTCGACAAAAAATAGTTTAATTTATATGATACGGGAAAAGGGTGACTAAACTCTCTGAAATGTTGACTTTGCTAGAAATTGTGGCTTTTGGGTGACAAAATAGGTCAATAGATCAATTGTGGTCAAATGTTCTACTTTACTCTTAGGTTCCAAATAAACGGGGGGGTTCGAATAAACGGGGGGTTGGAAAATTTTCTAGATTTTAATAAACGGGGGGGGGGCCTAATTGCCGGGGGGTTGGAAATTGTACTTTTGAAACCCAAAAATAGGGTAAAAATAGGCTATAATCAGGCTATTTAGAGAAAAATAAGGGGCCTTCACTTTGACAGCTGAAAATATTCTTAGAGATTAATAAACAGGGGGGTCCTAATAAGTCCGGGGGGGGGGGGGTTTGGAAAATTTTCGAAAAATTAACAAGCGGGGGGGGGGGCCGTTTATTTGGAACCTAAGAGTAAGTCGATAAAATATTGCTCACTACAATTGGCGTTGCAAATGACATGGTGGAAAGCTATTCTTCTGTGAAAATAACACCGAAGACTTTTAAATCAATTTTTAGGTGACAGTGATTTCTGAATATAATGTCACCATTTGGTTGAAATAATGATATATTTTCGTTAGGGCGACAAAAATTTATACCGAAAACGTTGAGGCGACACTGAAAATTTATTTATTCATTAAAAACAAGCAAACTTATTTTTCGGGTCAATTAACTAGAAAAACATGTTTATAGGTCAACAAACCGTCAAAATAACATTAGACTCCACCAAAAGGCGACAATAAAATTGTCACCGAACAACACTTTTGCGAACATTTCATCACCTTTTAGTAGGAAAAGCGTATATGATATTTTGCGTGTATAAAAGTGCTCTTAAAAAGTTACTTTAACTGTGGTAATTTGAATGGGAATATATTAGTCAGGAAGAAAACCAACATGACTTTTTCTCTACACCACTTTCACTATTGTTCATTACAGTAATATTTGTACTATTACACTGTACAAGAATTTGTTTATGAGTTTCTTTTGATATTATATAAAGCACTAGCCGGTACCCGGCGTCGCACGCCGGTTAAGCTGTAGCTGAACGCACCTTTGGATATTGAAGCTGGCTTTAAAAAAACGATCAAATGAATAAAAAGATATCTTCAACGTTTGACTCTAACCCTCCCCCCTGAGATCTCTCTCGCTTCGCTCGCCTTCCAGTTTTCTACAATTTGAGAAAATGGCATGGTAAAGAGGAGTGAAATAAAAATGACAATTCTTCAGGAAAAAGCGGGAAAGCCACAAAGAATAGTGCTACTTTGTTTTTATCAGATTTAAAAAGATAAATAAGTCAATTCTAAATTGCTTTTTTTAAACGTAAATGGGCCTTAAATTTCAAAACAAAGGGTGAATAACTTGCTAACATGTCTAAACCAGGTTCTATCTGATCTGTCAATCAAAACGAACTTATCGAGAACAAAACATTGCTTGCGAAATCGAAAGTGACACACAGCCAGAAAACAGACATACAGACTACGACTATTAATATAAAGATTACGTCATTCATTATCAATATTTGTTTCAGATCCTTAATTACATCTCCCAATGGGGATATGGTGAAGATGTGATAAAGAAAATCAAAGCTTCTAAGGTAAAATTGATAATGAGAGGTGAATGTTAGATCACTTGACTTTATCTTAGATACTCCCATCCTTAGTATTATTCCCTTTAAAATAAAAGTATCAGAAATCTTTATTTTTTTATTTTAGAAACCTTTTAAACTTTTTGCCTCAAGATAAACTGAAGAAACTTTTGTGTCAAAGAAAAGGTCAATAAAAGTTAATCTATTTTTTCTTATTTTTTTATTCACAACTTTTTTTCCATACATGTAAGAAAAATTTCTCTCAGCAAACATTTCTTCCAAGTTTTTAACTATTTTTTAATCTTTAATAAACTTTTCTACAGTCCTAATAAAATCTTTATTTCTTATTTTACGTATCAACCAAAAACATTCACCTCTTCAGCCATTTAGATTTTCGTGAAATGGGGTTAGCACAGTGACTTTGAATTTCCAACAAAAATAAAGATATATATTTTCTAATCTAAAATAATGTTTTCCTTTTTACAGAATCAAATTAAATACCCAGGCTCAAAAATATGTTTTGCAGAAAAACACCTAAGAAATATTATTGCAGACTAGGCTATGTCATATCTTTCTTCATTTTGAGCATAAAACTCCTACTCTTCGGGATACGAGCACTGCTCTTTTTTTTACTATTAAAATTGTCCGGATAAATAGCATGCGCACTGAGGTTTTAATGAAACAATAGAGAGTTTCAAAACCTAAGCCAATCAGGTCTATTTTAAACATTCTTTTATTTGAAATCTATTGATAAACATATTTTGGGGTTGGTGTAATTTAAGATGCACGATCTAACGATTTACGATGCACGATTCGCGATCCGTGCATAAAATATGTTAATTCATGCGTAATTATGCAAATTATGATTAGATATTTAAGCAATTAACAAACTTTCATTCGCTGAAACTCAATTATTTTTAAAAACATCATTTATGTAAGATTATACAAATTATATTTAAATCAGTCATAGATTAAAAGAAAGTGAAAACCACGTGCATTCACCTTCTGTACTCTCTCTCTTTTTCATAACTTGAATCATTAGGGGAATTGTTTACCGAAAGAAAATTCTTTCTCATAATAGAGCACCAGTTTTTTGCTTCGTACATTACGGTCCGCAAAACATATTGTTTGCCAATATATTCTTTTATTTGCTTATATTCGATTATGAGAGAGCAAAAATATTTCTTGTGCATTGATTACTTTCACTATCTGTCTATTGTAAGATGTCACAAGTTTTCACTCTCTGTCTATCGTAAGATGTTCACAAGGTCGCTTCCATTATCAACATTATTATGCAAGTTAGTTTTTTTCATAATTTTACGGTCGTAATTATTCGTGGTTCCATTGCTTACTTATTTCTTTTTTGTTGCATGAATTTACCGTGGTAAACAAAAGCGAGAAAAGATTATGCCATTGTTTTAGAATTATGTTATATAATTTAAGTTTTATGATAATTATTAGGAATAATCAGCATACTTTATGCATGGATCGCGCATCGTGAATCGTAAATCGTTAGATCGTGCATCTTAAATTACACCAACCCGCTGCGCAAACCTTTTGTATTTCTTTGAAGTATGCTCAGCATTATGCTTACTTTTTGCCAAGTTTGAGCCTAAGTATGCTTATTATAAACGTTATGCTTATAAAAAAATAAGATTGGATTCGTCGGTTGTCAACTGGTCAATTTTTTATTTTATCCATTAATTCAAGCATTTTGTCTTTTTCTTTATTTTCTATTTCACTTTTTGTCAAGATGAAGTAGTTTTTGCTCTCTTTTTAGAGGATTTTATAGGTGAAATTCTACTTTCATTTTTATTTTTTCGCAGACCGACTGACTGACCCTTTCTTTGGGTTGCCTGGCCTGTACAATAGAGACTTTTATTGAAATGTCTTTAAAATTTATATTCAATAGCGTCAAGGATTTATTACCACAATTTGCATAAATGCACAAGTACAAAATTCTCTGGCAAAAATTTTAACTTTCCCCTAGTAAAGATCTGATAAAACTCAAAGATTGCAAACCAAACTTGACGGTATTTGCTGGAGGTAATATGAGCTGTTCTCCTCGTCTTAGATTGAAACCAGAAGTTTCAATAGTATATAGCTGAGCTAGAAACATGGGATTTTTCGAAGTTTCATGATATCTTCAAGGATTTCATCAATGAAATTGATGTGAAAAGATGCTGTTTGAGATATAGTCAATAATTGGGACAAAGTAGAGTCATAATCCTGATGAACTATAACCAAAAACTCTCTAAGTTAAATTTTCTGAATTTGCTTATTGTTACGTTTAACAAAAATAATCCCCATTAGTAGACTAGTTAGAGGTTGAGAATATATAAGCGTGGCATAAAGCCTTCACCGTTTTCAGAAAAAGAATTGAGTGGATGCGTCTAAGTGTGCTGATTTTATTTCCCGCATTTTGGCATTTCAATTCAACGTGAGAGTTAAAGCAAGTTTCTCATCAATAAGGATAACTAATACTTTTACCTGACTTTTAACTTTGACTTTGATATTACCAATAAATGTTTAACAAATCTACGGAGAAACATGACATGAAACTTGTCCGGATTAGCAACAGGCTCATTGATCTTAAACCAGTATAGAATATCTTGAATTTTAATATTGAGTTTCAAAATAACTTTAGCAAGAGTTTTTGCAACTGCTAAAGGGTGTTGTCAACGGCAAAGTTATATTATTTCAGCTCACGGGTGAAGAGTAAAAGATCGTTTAAGGATATGTTAAAAAGAATTGGGCCTAAAATAGAACCCTGATGAGCACTATACTAATAGTAATAGATAAAAATCTACTTCAACTATTTACACCATATGCTACTAGTTTTGCGATAAGTAAATAGGGGGTAAACTAGCATAAGCTTTAGAATGAAAAAACAGTTTACATAACCTATTAAGACTTTACCGACGGTAAAATAAGATCCATATGCAGGTAAGTAGTTCAGTATACAAATACTTTATTTGAACAGAAAGCCTACACAGCGATTTCGCTCTTTACAAGATTAGCTTGATTAATGGAAGTTTAATTATATTGATAATTTTTAATTTCTCAATCATGGAGTTTCTTTTCAATATTTTGACGGGTATATTAAATATTTTGATTTAATTTCAGCATTTTCATTTTACAAATAGATTTGTCTACAATATCAACCTAATATTGAATGAATTGATGGAAAACTCGACCTTTAAATGAGGATTTCCTGTTGTGTATACTGTCGGGGGGTTTAATCTCTAAAATCACAATCAATTTTCAATTTTTTGTACAATCAGATTTCACTGTAAGGAAGATCAACCTCCTCTCTTTTTAATTTTTTTTTCCTCGTTAAACTTTCATCTGAATAAGGTCTAAATTTCGATTTTCTTCTTCTAGGTCAAATTAAAAACAGGTAGAAACAAGTTCTATAAAAATTGTTTCGTGATTTATTCACTCTTATTTTGTGTCTTTCTGTTAATTGATCAATCAGGTTACCATGAAAGCGCAATTAAAAAATAAGTATAACTTAATATATGTAACATGTTCTACAATTACATGTAGGTGAAAAAGAATTCCGACTTATTTGAAAATATTTCTGAATTTTACAGAACGTTTTCACACCTATTAGAGAAGAGAAAATAATATGTAAAAAAAGCACTTTGAACTTCCGAAATGAGATCGCAGTAACGAAGGTATTTTATCAGAAGTACTAGAAAATTTAAAAAAGTTTTTCACATTTATCACGAAACATGGAACATTGGAATGTTACATTCACAAAAAGTATCCATAATATGTACAATGAAATGAAAATTCAGATTGTCGTACGATCACTACTTTTAATACCGAATGTACTTTTGTTGATTGCATTATTGAAGACAAGAAAGAACAATACTTTGGTTGGAAAATTATTTATTGGAATATGTATCAGTGATGTTTTATTTCTTTTCGGTCACATTATTATGTCTTTGGGTGTATTCTTTTATTTGCAGAATGAACAGATTCACCTCATGCAAGGCCTACTGCTATCAATAACGATATTTTCTCAATCAGTTGGAATAGTAATGTTTACAATTACATCATACTTGAGATATTATTCTTTAAAGAAACCATTCTCATGTATAGATAATAAAATTATTTACCGATTCATTTCTATGAATTTGGTGTGTAGTTTGCCACTAGCAATCTGGTATTTCTTTATTTTTTATAACACGCCACCGGAAGATTTACTTGACTTTGAAAAATCTGACCAAGCACAACTTTTTCAAAACATATGTGGAAGTTTAAACATTTTTATCATCATACTTAATGTTGTTCTCAATTACTTATCTGGTCGTCACGTCCAACAATATGAAAAGAAAAGGGTAGTGATAAAAGGAAGCACCTCCAAAGTCTCCATCAATTCCAGCTCAAGAGAAATGACCGATTATAATGTTAATATCGACAATGACAAATCAGTGAAATCAAAATTAAAGGGGATCAAAACACTAAGTTATATAACTCTATTTTACATTATGTGCACCACGCCTCTCATGCTCAAGATGGTTATCAAAAAACCTAGCAGCAATAGTTATGCTGGTAAAGCTTTGTTTTATCTGTATATGTCCAACGTTGCAATCAACTCCTCAATTTATTTAGCTCGAACAAAAGCTGTTAGAGATTTTTACGTAAAGCCTATGAGCAGATTTTGGGAGAAAATTTGTCTCTAATGGAGTAGCTAATCAACGTGAACAAACAAAAGTCTATTCTACATGGATCACAAAATGAAGGACACATCCAGATTATTTATTTAACCATGTATATCATGCCCGGGGGGGGGGGTACTTAGGCAAAATGGGTGCTGGGTATGTGCGAGCCATAAGGGTACCTTTTCTCATTCCTCAAAAGTCTCTCAAAGGGTACAAATTCAAAAGTTAGTCTCTGAAAGGGTCCCAAAATCACAAAAATCAAAAATTTCTCTCTCAAAGGGTCGCGATTTCCAAGAATTTTGACCAAAATTTGGTGAAAATTGGACCAAAATTTGGAAAAAATTGGACCAAAATTTAGGAAAAAGTCTCTCAAAGGGTCCCAAAATCACCAAAATTTTGTCTCTCAAAGGGTCGATTTTCGATTTTCGGCTCGGACCATACCCGTCACCTCGCAAACCTAGTACCCCCCCCGGGATATCATGCAATAACATTTTGTGTGTAAAATATTCCTGTTATAACTATCATAGCTCATAGATTTAAAAGTATATTTTAAAATGTACCTATAGAATTCATAACTTGAATAATGATTATTTCAGTGTACAAAAAAGTTTATCTCGGCATTTTTTATCGATTCATATCTAGAAAGTTGTACTTTAAACGACAACAATCATTACTGATTTACCCTAAAATTTCTTCTTAAAAAAGTGAGACTGCCGTCTAACCTTTTTTTCTGAAAACTAATTAAAGTACAAAAAATATAATGTGGTCATTTATACGTCCAAAGAAGCGTACTACGTTGAACATTTCTCGAATCACTGTGATAATAAAAAACAATTTTATAATGTTCTACTTGGAGAAAATGGGGGGAAACTGCTCCATTTTCTCCGAGGAGTCATAAATGATAGCATCATAAAACTTAACCCAGCTAGCACACAACTTTGATCCAACGTTCATTTAATGTTTACAACGTCAGTAAAATGTTAGATGAATGTAAAAGCAATTTTGTATGCTAGTTGGGAAAATTTAAATATCTAAAAAAAAACAAATCAAAAGAATATGTAATTTTGACCATGTATTAGTTATCGAGTTGACATTTCGCTCGAACTTCAATTTTCGAAAAATGGTAAATTAGCCAAAAGTGCAAATATATTATGTAACGGATTGTAGCAGAAATTGGCGAAAATTAAATTTATCTGAAAAAATTATGACAGCGAGATAATAAGTAGTTTTAATGAGTAGTGTAATAAATAGTTTTGTTCAACCTCTGCATGATAACGAGTTTAATTTTTCTAGCAGTATTTTCATAAATAATGGGCTCATAAGATCCTTATTTCATATAATGAGATACTGTTATCCAAAATGACTTCAATTGTGTTGTTAAAAAGTGGTAGTTTAGCCTGGTTGACATTCATCCCCTTTTAAATAGTCTTGTTCTTCCTACTGAACCCATCCATTAATCCCTCTACTGTTATTTCATTGATTTTGTACTCATTCATTAACAGCTCTACTGTTTCAAAGTAAGTTTTTCCTTCGGTACACGCTAGAAAAAGCTGACCTACCGGGTGTACCACAAATAAATTACCCTCTTTGATTTGATATAGGCAGTAGAAAAGAGATTTTTCAAAGATTGTGTCGGATTCATTCAGAGGAAAGCCTAACTAATACAGGGTGAATCAAGATGAGCCGCAACAGTTCAAACAAGGTATTCTTCTCAAAACTTTCACCTTCTCCACCTTTCTCAACGATGATGTACACACAGAAAACTATCAGAAACTCGCTTGGAAAGACGTTTTGTGTAGTTTTGTGGAGGTTGAAGCATTCTGCATCTTGTTTATCCCCAAGGGGAAAACAGAAGTAAAAAAAAGCAATAAAGATAAATAAAACCATCAATCAGGGACAAAATACTTGGCACAAAAGGGAAATTCACCGGGGTGTTTTGAAACCACAATCGATTTGTAAGTGCTCTAAAGTAGGTTCGAAGGGTAGAGTTTTAACTCTGAGTTTTAACGCTAGACTTAAGACTTAGGACCTTAGGATCTGAGGATCCAAAAGTTTAAAAATGGTCCAGTAGGGCTTGAAATATAGCCTAGAAACCAATAAATCCCTCCCAGATCGAAATAATCGATGAAATCAAGTTGAGGGCCTGAAATTGACATTCTCGCTCGAACTTCAATTTTCGAAAAATGGTAAATTAGTCAAAAGTGCAAATATATTATGGCACGGATTGTCTCTGAAACTGAAAAAT
>NW_027103311.1:169825-321377 GCF_902728285.1 Clytia hemisphaerica
TTAGTGATTTAGGGTATCTTGGCAGTCGATTTTTAAAAATTTTCTTGTCGGCCCCAACCATGGTGGGGCCTGTTTTCCCCTTTTTCCATTCATCAAAGATATATCTACTCTTCTCCATTAAATATTTCCTTCCTCATTATGCCTAGGCAAATGAATTAGTAAAAGTTTAGAAACTGGTGGGTGAGGGCACCACTTTCGAAAATCGGGGGTGGGGGCGCCATTTTTAAAAAATCGACTTTGGCCCCTCCAGAAAAATTTTCCCACAACGCCACTGTTCACTATCAGTCCATCAGCTCTACCGATTAAAGTGTTGGAATCTAACCTATAGGAATATCGATTTTAGAGATGGGTTTATTCATTGTAATTCATTCAGTGTGTTCGTGTTATTTCATTTCGAAAATCCAAGTATTTTGGAAGAAGTACTTCTTTTTTTAAACATCAAAGTCATTTATCATCTATAGTAAAACGTTTTTTACAGCAATGTTTTAAGAGCAGTGATTATTTTCTCTTTTTTTTTGATTTTTTGAAGCCGAAGATAAAAGATTACTCACTGAACTGTACATGAAGATAAAACGATCTGAAGAAGAACTTGATCTGCTGAAACGAGACATGAATAGCTATTTGTCGTTTTATCGAACAAAAATTACTGAACTGAAATATATCATAGTAAGTAAGTATCAGAACTTGTCTTGTGGTAGGGGATGTATATCTACTAAGTTATTCTTGTTCAAGGTTACTTTTATTAAAAAAGTCTAACTTAAAGTTTGAGGGAGAAATTTTTGAAATTGGTTTAAAAGGTGTCAAGCTATAAGCTTTCGAATTAAAATTGACGTTTCGAAATGTGTAAAAAACACGTAAAATGAGGAATCAACCCTATTCTTGACAATGGGGTCTGAATCCACCACCCTGTTGAGTTTTTCCCCATATCTCAGCGAAAAATTGTCATTGGAGCTTGAAGTCTTATGACAATAAAATTATATCAATTTTAAGTGTACAAATTTTTCAAGTTTTCAGCTGCTTTAGAACAGGTTTTATTAGGGGGGTCATGCAGTTACTATATGACACTATGACACTTACTACGGTGGTGGCCTAAATTCTCACATTAAAAAACAGATACGTAGTAAGATCACAAATTATCGAGGGTGGTGGATTCCATCCCCCTAGTCACACACCAGTCAAAAAAGCTCGTCATTAATAGGGTTAAACATACATTCAACTCAAATGTATTAGGGGTTCTAGATCGTCATGCTCCTGTTATTGAAAAACGGGTTGGAGAGTCCAGCCCTCCCTAGTTAAATGAAGCTCTTCTCACTGCCATCAACGAGCGTGATTATCTCAAAAAGGTAGCCTCCAGAACCAAAGACCCTGCGGAATTTGCAAGGGCAAAAAAGAAAAGAAACTCTGTTATTAAGCTTAAAGACCGCTTGAAGCAGGAGTATTATCAGCGAACGCTTACTGAAAACAGAACTAACTCTCGCAAACTATGGAAAACTATAAATGAGATTGCTCCAAATGGCAAAAATATCAACACATCGCCTAGTTCTCTCAAAAAAGGCGAGGTCGATGTCATTGACAAAAAAGAAATGGCTACAATTTTCAACAAATTTTTTGCCACAATAGGGTCCAAGCTTGCTGAGGCCTTTGATTCCGACGAAACTTCACAACTTCGATCAATCAAAATCAGTTCAATTTCTCTAAAGTTAACTTGTCTATTGTTCAAAAGATTGTTTCTCAGCTTGATAACAATAAGACAACAGGTCTGGATGGTATCCCAGCGCGGGCACTCAAAGCTGGCTCGCCAATTCTTTCTTTTTATCTAACTCATCTTTTTAACCTTTCTCTGTCTTCTGGCTGTGTTCCTAAATCATGAAAGAAAAAAGGGTGACACCAGTCTTTAAGTAGGGCGATACGGATGATGTTAACAACTATCGTCCAATTTCTATTCTACCTATATGAAAGTGTTTGAAAAAGTTGTGCATTACCAGGTCTCTGATTTTCTAGATTCATGTAAGATACTTTCATCATCGCAAAGTGGCTTTAGGCATGGTCATTTGCGTTTCAGATTTTATCCTTAAAGAGTTAGGAAAGGGTAAATATGTCGGAGATGTACTCGTTGATTTCAAAAAGGCTTTCGACACTGTAGACCACCAAATACTCCTAAAGAAGCCTTTCTGTTACGGATTTCGGGATGCCTCCCTTGAATTGTTTCAATCGTATCTTAGTGACAGACTCCAGTGCACCCTTCTTGAAAACACCATGTCTGACTTATCGAAAGAAAATCCTTTTGGTACTAGGACCTCTTCTGTTCTTACTGTATATAAATGATATAGGAGATTGCATTAAATCTGGCACTTTTTACCATCTCTATGCTGACGACACAATAATAATCAAGAGTGCTGACGACCCTGACTTATTACGCTCTGGTCTGATGCGTCAACTCTCAGATCTTGGTCAGTGGTTCTATGGATGTAAACTCTCAGTTAACACCTCTAAAACTGAAGTCATCTTCTTCGGTAGATCCAAGAAAGTTGAGGAATGCAAGTCTGTTCCTCCTCTCAGATTTCTAGGTGATGCTATAGACTCTAAAAAGGTGGTGAACTATCTTGGTGTCGTATTTGACGAAAACATGACCTGGGATGAGCAGGCTAAAAGGGTCCGAAGCAAAGCTTATCTTGCCTTAAACAGGATAAAACGGATTTCATCTCTTCTAACAGATGATACTAAAAAGCTATTAACCAACGCTCTTGTCATGCCACTTGTCAATTACTGTTCCAACTCTTGGAGTGCTATGTCAGCTGCAAATCGGAATAAATTCGAATCTTTAATGCGTAACGTTAATCGACTAGCTCCTCTAAACAGAACTTTCCAACAAATGGCAGAGATTAACAAAGCCATTATGATGTTCAAAGGCATTCACAAAATTGCACCGAGCTACCTCTGTAACGAGGTGAATCTCGTCAGTGGCAGACATCAGAGAACAAGGTTTGCTGCTGAAAACAATGTTGTGGTGCCTTTATCTGAGACTCGTTTCACTGATCGAACATTTATTAATTCTGGCTCTTTATTATGGAATAGCCTCCATACTGAAATCAAAACTACCAAATCAATATTCCAGTTCAGAAATTCAATTAAAAAGTACTTCCTCGACTAATCAAACTGGGTTGTTATATTTCTTAGCCTATTCTTTTTTCTAGTTCTTGTTCTCGTTACTTTTACCGTTCTTGACCCCTTCCCCCAAAGTGGCCCCTGGGTGAGACAATTTTCAAACTGCCTAAAAGTTTGAAAATTATTCCATGGCCAGCCACTATAAATATGTTTTATTATTATTATTGTTATTATTAAAAATTAGATCTTTTAAATAGTAGAGTCGATAAGGGTCGAATTCTTAAAATTTTGAATAGTCTACCAAACTTTGCACAGATGTCACCCACCATTAGTAGATTTGATTTAGAAGTGGTGCCAAAAATTTTGCGGCTCTAGTGACGTCACAGCAAAGATTTTTGCGGTTTCCAAGCTAAATCTCCAACCCCCAGAAAAACGTGAAAATTCATAGTCGCTAAAACCCAAAATTCTTTACACCATTCGAAAGCTCTCAGGAAACTATGTAGAAGACTGTTAAGCGGACATGGCCGATTTCCTAACGTAACTCGAGTAGTTTGACGTCAAAGACGTGACTTTATGTCAATTAACGTCAAATTCCAAGTAGAATGTGATTGATTTATCGATCTTTGACGTCAAATTACTCGAGTTACATCAAGAATTCGGTCATATCCACTGAAAAGTCTTCTATATAGTTTTTTGAGAGCTTTCGATTGGTATAAGTGTTTTAGGCTTTAGCGACTTTGAACTTCACGTTTTTATTTAGCTTGGAAACTGCAAAAATCGTTGCTATGAGACGAGCTCAAAGTCTCACTGATAAAGTTTTAACTTTCATTGGCTTTATGTAAGTAAGTAAGTAAGTAGTAAGTAAATCATTTATTTGTCAACGAAAGCGAGACTAGCGACCACACTCATAGACATAATGCTAAACTAAGGAGGTGGCCGCACGATATAATTACAACAAGTGACAAAAATACTAAGTTTATAAAACGATCATACTAGGGTAATAAAGTGAAATAATTTTCGTTTTTTAATTTCGTTTTTAATAAAAACAGAAAAAAAAAAAAAAAACAGATTTAAAAAAGAAGAGAATCAAAAGAATAAAAAGAAAAAGAAAAGAAAAGAAAAGAAAGGAAAATGTTAAGATTTAAAATCAAACTCGAAAAAGAAAAAAAAAAACACAAATCAAGTGTACGACGAGAGGAAATATAATTTGCTCAAATCTTTAAGACGATCCAATGCTAGTGTAGACAAATCATCGAGAGAAACGAAATTTTGAAGTTCATTCCAAACCAAGATGGATTGGTATAGAATTGAATAGTTACCATAAGTCACTGTTTTTTACTTCGGGTATTTTAGAAGTCCAGATTACAACGAATTACTTCATGACGGTCAGTATCATAAGACGTTTGTATTCAAGAGTTTGTAAAAGAGGAAGAGGTAATTTTCGATTCAAAAGTTTGAAAAGAAAGAGGATATTAAGGTATTTGACAAAGTCAAAAAATTGAAGAAGTTTAAATTCTAAAAACAGAGGAAAAGTATGTGCACGAAAGTCAGAGAAAGACATTCTGAGAGCTTGTTTTTGAAGAATAAGAACTCGACGGGCGTGGATTGTTTGGCGTTGCCCCCAAATCTGGGCTGCATAAGAGGCGTGACATTGGAAAAGGGAAAAATATAATGATGCTAGTGTTTTCTTGTCGACATAATGCCGAGTTTACTTAGAGCTCCATTAGCTCGCTTCAATTTATTGCAGACAAAATCAATGTGGTGTTTCCAGTTCAGATGTTCATCGATGTATACACCAAGATACTTTACAACCTTGCTGGGTCTAAGCCGATGTCCGTTGATTTTGATTTTCAAGTCATAATCGATCTTCTTTCGGACAGGACGAAACAACAAAAGCTTAGTTTTACTAGTGTTGAGAGAAATTTTATTTGCTTTAAGCCAATTCATAAGAAGCTTTAGATCGATATTGGCTTGCTTAGCGATCGGTTTCAAGGATTCGTTCTCAAAAAAAAGCATAGTGTCATCAGAAACAAATTGACCAAAGCATATCGAAGTGCAATATGGAGATCATTCACATAAAGGAGAAAAAGAAGTGGGCCTAAAACAGAGCCTTGAGGACACCATGTTTCATATTTTAGACGTAGAAATTTTACCAGAGACTGAAACCAAACTGTGATCTATCAGTAAGAAATGATCGAAACCAATCAAGAGCTTTTCCACGAACCCGTAAAATCTAGCTTTGATAGTAGGATAGAATGGTCGACGGTATCGAATGCCTTTTGTAAATCGATGAAAATAGAGCATCCATACTTCCCTTCATCCAAAGCATTTGATATTTTGTTGATAGCATAGAGAAGGGCTGTTTCAGTCGAGTGTTTGATCGAAATCCAAACTGTAATGGGTAGATCGAGTTTGATTGGTCGAGAAAGTTCATCAGTCGTGAATGCATGAGTTTTTTGGAAGATTTTGTCAATGTTAGAAAGAAGAGAAATTGGCCTATAGTTCTCAGCATCGAATGGAGAACCTTTGTTTTTGAAGACAGGGATGACTTTCGCTTCTTTCAGCTGACTTGGAAAGATACCAGTAAAGAAAGAAAGATTAATAATATCAGTGAAGATAGAAGAAAGCGTGTCCAAGTTGGAAGAAATAATTCGATACGGGATGCTGTTTGGATCAGTTGCCTTATTTTCACTGAGAGACATGAGAGTTTTGATGACTTCTGGTTTTGAAGCTGGAGCAATGAAAAAGTCATTAGCATTTCGATTTTCGTTCTTTAGCCACTCTGAGAAATGATGACGCGTAACGCGTGCCTCTTTCTTTCCTTTTTGCATAAATGAATGGAATAACCTCGGAGATCATATACGGAATCTTCCAACTATTAAGTCCTTTAAGCAAGCAATTCTCCAATTCCTCAGACCCAGTGCTAACTCAGTTTTCAAAGCTAGTGACAACAAGGGCGTGGTTCTCCTTAACCGATTAAGGGTTGGTTTCAGCCATCTTCGTGAGCATAAGTTCAGGCACAATTTTGCTGACACAGTTGACCCTTTTTGAAACTGTCGACAAAATTCAGTCGAAACAACACAGCATTTTTTGGTGCATTGCTCTGATTACTCTAACGACAGACTTGTTTTGTTTGACAGCCTTCTTCAACTTGACATAACTTGTTCCATTTAATCCCAGAAACATTGTGTAGAATACTTCTTTCTGGTGACCCCGAATTTAGCGTTGTCCAAAATCATGATATATTGAGAAACGATAAACTCATCTGCGATACTGGACGTTTTGGGGGACCGTTATTCTAGTCTTATGCTCCAAGTGCTCTCCTAGCTCTTTTTGTTTATTTTTCTTTTGTTATCAATTATTTTCTGTAGTTAGTTTTTGTTGTTTTTTTCTTTTTATATATATTTTCATTTCTTAGTCATTATTGCTCATTTTGTGAGCTCATTTGGGGTTCCTTCCTCCTGGCGGTATGATCTGGTGGTCCTTTTGCGGGAGGATAGGAACCTTTAGATTTGTACTATTTGTTCGTGTTACTATACTATAGATTAAAAAAAAAAAAAAAAAAAAATGACGCGTAAAAGGAATTTTTGAACGAACTTCACCTGCAATGGTTGAAAAGAAATCGTTGAAAGCTTTAGATACTTCTTCAGGGTTGGAAGATAAAGAATCATTGATGTTAAGAGAAATAGAGTTTGAAGAAGAAGGAGAAGATATAATCTCTCTGACGCCTTGCAAAAGTTTTCGAAGATTGTCTGAGTTTTGAAAAAAGTAGCGAGAATAATGGAGTTTTTTACTAGCACGGATAAGAGATACAATGCGATTCGGTAAAATTTGTATCAGTCACGAAGAATTTCTTAAGATCGGGTGAGAATCAGGAACTTTCAAATAGTCGTCTTTGAGGCTATCTTGATGTTCAACGAGACAGAATGCCTTTGGTGATCCAGGGTTTGAGAAGGAGGTTAGCTTGACGTCTGGTCAAAACTTTCAGAGGAACATGCTTATCATACAAAGAAGAAAAACGAGTCAAAAAAGAATCAAAAGATAAGTCAAAATCCCCCCCTTTCAGTTTTAAGAAGATCTTTCCAATCAACGCTGTCGAATTCATCTTGAAAGTAGCCTCATCAAATTGGACCAATCTCGACGAAAAGGANTTTTTAAGACGATTTCAGCAAAAGTTGACTCAAGATTACCACAGGCTGAGTGCACTATCTTTGAAAGATCTGTGCGAGGTTTGCTTTTGAGAGAGTTAGAAATAAAGAGAGCAGTTCCCCCAACTGATGAGACGGCTGGGGTATCAAAGGATTTAAAGCCGTTGATAGAAAGTTCAGTGTTTTCGATAGAAGATTTGAGTCTGGTTTCACTGATACCGAGAATGCTAAAATTATGATTGAGATTATGAAGTAAAGTAGTAAGATTGTCATGATGTTTTTCTAAAGAACAGATGTTGAGATGAAAGCAAGAAAAATTTTGTTTTTTAAGAGGAAGAGAAGCAAATTCTTGAGTACTATAGTATTTGCAGTCGAAATGATTAACGTGATCATCATAAGTAATATTATCAAGTTGATCGTCGATTTGTGAATCAAAATTAGAAAAAGAATTCGAGATAGAATTTAGATGTTTAAAATAATTTTTTAAGTGACTTATGTCTTTACCAATGGGTAATTTTTCATCGGATTCAAGATTAGGTAGAGCATCATGCCTACAAAGTTTACAGAGCCAAATGTTTTTTATGTATTTTGGTTCAACGCCTAAGCACTTTGCATGGGATCGTCTTTCACACTTGGGACAAAAATGAAATTTTTAGAAAGTATATTTTTTTCGAGCAAACGAGCAATCCTCGTTTGTCATACTGGAAAATCAGTGGCAAAAGAGAAATGTTTCTCGAGCAAAGTATAATAAAAAAAGAGCGTTCAAAACTAAGATATAAATAAGAAACGCTACAGAATGAAAAAAAATTATTTAGAAACAAAGAGATCTTTATGATCAGGAAAGAATTCAATTAAATCATTTAAATGTTTACTTTCAAAGACTTCATCTGTGTCATCATTAAATCTCAAGTTAATAGAACCATTAAACACCCAAAACGATTCCATAGCATTAGACCATACAAACGCCTTCTCACTCTCCCCAGAAAATCGGTAGTAACTGCAAAGGTTATTATTAATGTAAATTTTATTGTCAAATCTGCTTTTTCAAATACCTCACGTTACTGAAGTCTTTGTCTTTTTTGATTAACTTTCTGCAAGTTTTCTGTTACAAAATCTCACTATTGTGCGCTTTGGACCTTTTTGATTTTTCTTTGGAACAGGCGATGACAAGCTTCGATTTCGTTGGGAGGAATATCAATGTTGACGGCGTTAGCTATTCGATCACTTTCGATTCTAACTCGTTTTGTTTCACAGAGTCAGGGATACCCGCCATCGATATTATTCCTTCTTAGTATTGTTGAAGTTCACTGTTTTGTCTCTCTACTGTGCTAACGTCGTCCAAATCAACCTCCTTTTCCCAACTTGATCCAGTTCAGTTCTCAAATAGTCAATAGTTGTGCTTTCGAAGAAAGTTCCTGCTAAGTTCGCTCAGTTCTCTTTCATCTCCAAGTTTTGATTTTGGAGCTTGATTGTTGATTGTAATACTTCTTTTACACTCTCTATTTTGATCAGTGTCAAACTTTATAACCCTCATTTCGTAAAAGATCATTTCAAGTGTAACCCCTTCCATAGGTTCCTCCTCGAATGATTTATGAAGATTATAAGGTTGTTGAGAAAAAGAATAAGATACATCACCACCAGGACTTGTCACAAAGTCTTTATCTGTGTCTTTTGTTTGAAGAGAGTCTTTTTCTTGGTGTGATGAGGTGTCTTGAGTGTCTTTTTGTGTTGGAGAATCTTGTGTAGTAGTGTATAAAGGTATATCTTGAAGTACTTCTTCGATGTTCTTTTGCTGCTTTCTTGTTGTCACATTCATTGTAAAAAAATGGCTCGAGAAACAAAACGCCTACTTTTTACGCGCCAAAAATTTTTTGACACGTCTGCACTCTACGGATGATTTTTAACTATGAATTAGTCAACCCACCACGCTACTGAATGATGTTACACGCTTCTTTTTTTATAAGAATACACTTTATAAGAATGTCCATGATGAAAATGGCCAAAAAATCAAGAATATGCTAAGAATATCACCATCATAGAATTTTGCTACTCAAGCTAAGAATGCCATTTTTAGACCATTTTAAATTATAAATTGTCAATTAGGATCCTAACCTAAGAATGTTGTAAGAATATTTTAGGATGATTTTCCCAAAAAAGTTAAGAATATCCATGATGAAATGGATTTACACCATTCTTATATAATAAAAAGCGTGTATATTTATTCAGAACTGTTGAAAAGCGAGATAAACTTTGTATAGTTAGTGAAACCATTGTATAGTTAGTAAAACACACACAAGAACTTTCTACCTATATAAGTGACTCGACTCATTATTTTTTTCCGGACACCCTGTACAGTTCACTATTATCTGAATAATCGTTAGTGACTTTCAAATACAAATATTTTTTTCTCAATGATAATTGAGTTTTTGTAAAATAAAAAAATATATTCAAATGATAGTGGGTATACAATACAAATATACAATACAGCGTCAGAATAAAAAGAAAGTTTAAGTCTAAGTTTATACACTTGTTAAAAACCACTAAAAAACTATGTAACTAAAAAACAAGACAATATCAGTATAAAGTATTCATATCGATACCAAGAAGTCGCAGTTGCTCCCGATGAGAATCATCAAGATCGTTGAATTCTCTTGAGAGCTTGACTTTCTTGGGATCTAGCTTTCCAACACATTGTGGCTTGGCATGGAAGTGGACTGATGTCGATATCAACGAATCTTTGTCAGCCCAAGAGCCACCTGCCATTGGTCGCTCTTTGAGCTGAACCAAGACCATATCGTGAGGAGGCTTAAGTGGTTCGTCTCTCAAGGAGCCTCTGCATGTGAAACACTTCCGGACCCTCCTATTTGTCCGTTGGCGAATCAAAGTTTCACCTGATTTTAGAATGAAGATTTCATCCTGAACAAGTTTCTGAATGAGAGAAGAAAAAAATCAATTATTATAAAGTCTATTCACGATAAGTGTGCACTCTTTTTTCTTTTACCTAAAACTTTTGAAGGAATTCTTCAATCTTTATAAATTTGGTATCATTGAAAAGAGATATCAGTGAGTGGAACAATTTGAAATAAAAAAATCTTTAAAGAAATTCTAAAAATGAAGTTGAAAATGAAGAAGAAAACAATGAAAATCTTGTAGAAAAGTGCTATAACTATAATTTTCACTGAAGTGAATCCTTGATCATCGAACGTCATCACTGTGAAAAATTTCTCAAAAATAAATATTCAGTCAAAAGATATCAACCAAAGTTATAAGCTGATTGACGTCTAAAAACGCTGTTTTCTGCTGTTTTTTGGGGTCAATCACTTATTAACTTTGTATCATAACTTATATTGTAATAATTATTTAGTGAAATTTCTTCACGTGTGATTACTCCCAAGATCAAAGAATCTCTCCATTCTTGCTGACCGCGCCACAGGCTTCGTTATAGTTGATACATTAGTATTCAGGGCTACTTCGTACTGTTGTACATCAATGATCTTATAAATTATCAAAAAAGCAAAAGAGTTTTTATCCGGCCGACCACATGAGAGCTTTTTTCCTTGACCCGCACATCCGAGAAACACTACATTTTTTTTTTCGCCTTAGATACCCGGCTGGTATGATTCATTTTGTGATTCATCTTTCTGAAATGTTCAACGCTGAAAAAGCTATATCTTTCATCGGGTGAGTGAAAATTGCTTTTAAAACTACAGGAAATCCAAAGGATATAGTCTTCTGTCGTATTATTATTTTTTGTCATTTCTTAAGAGCAAAGTATCGAACCGACCTAATTAACTACCACGGTGGCTGGTCAAATTTCACACGCTAAGCGTAGTAGCAACAGGTATAATTATTCTATACTCGGCCATTACATTAAACTAAAATAAGATATTGCAAGAACTTACCTTTCCGCAAAAATAGCTTATTTCACTGAGGTATTCTGTCCTGCCGCGTATGCCCAAACAAACACCGTGATACCACTTGACTGGTTTGCAGAAGTCACAACAAACCTGGAAAATTCAAAAAAAAAGAATTATGATGATGAAAAATAGATAACTAATGAAAAATAACAGAATAACCTGAATAGAGGTCGTTTTACACTATAGGGAAGAATCGATTAACACTTTGCAGGCTGTGGATCCCAGAATGCGGTAAATTTTATTTTTGACATGGACACGGGAATAGACTTTGAGGATTTTTGGTGATTTTTAATGATAGGTAATAAACATACCAAACATAAGTCTATCTTAAAAAAAAACTTGAAACCGTAAACCACTTTAAATACCCAGAGGTTATGTGAGGGTGATTAAAGAAGTCAGTGCCAGTGACTGGATTAATGGAAATTGTTCAGTGGTAAAACTTTCAGTTAATTCACTAAATGATATGCTTTTGGTCCACTAGTTGCTAATTTTCTTATAAATTTGATGAAAAAAGACAAACAAAAACTGGTTAAATCTCAAAGAAGTCATTTTATGTCAAATTTTAATCTTTGGGCAAAATCCCACAAAAAAACAATTTTGAAATTTATTTTTAAGTTTATATTAAGTTTATGTCAAAAATGATGATTTCAAAACTTAAAGTGTCATTACAGAAGGGCCTCGCTCTTTCAGAGAGCTGACGTAGACTAAACTTATTGTGCACTTGGTTTCTTTTGTGCATTACTTTTTAGGAACTCAAAAGTTTATTGACCAAAGTAGTAGTGAATCGGTTCAAGGTTATAAAATATCAATCACATAATTACCCATCTCCATTCTTTCGGATTTGATCCAAATCGTTTCGACGGTGGGGGAGACGTCCTGTCACATAAGCGGCAAACTTCACCACACCAGTCGTCGTTACCTATAGCAATACATAAATATATCGAGTTGTACAAGTTCTGATAGACATTCGAAGACTGCCTCAATCCCAAAATTCTCTGGTACGAAAATTCAACTGTTATTGATAAAAAAGGATTGACAAACTTTAATTGGATTTAATAGTAGGCGATGGTTATTGACATCGAGTAGTATATTTCAAAAGAATTGGCAACCCACACATTTTGTTTAATTTCTCTTGAAGGAAAAAAATATATAATCAAAAGTAATACCTCGTTGAAAAGATAATTCTGAGTTTAAAGCTTTAAAAGGTTTCATTGAATTCGAAAATAAAAAATGAAGATTTTTGTTAGTAGCCAAAATATTTTAATTTATATTTTTCTGAAACTTTGGGTATGTCTACCAATTTTTCATATCTTTCTTCAAAAAAAAAGTTCAGGCCTCCAAAGTAGGCTTAGAATGGTCAAAAACGGGCCAACAGAGGCAAAATGGACCAACTTCGGAGGCCTGTACGAACGTTTCTTTTGATCTGAAATACATATTCTAAATCAGCGAAGTTCAAAGCGTCAGAAAAATATTTTGGCCAAGTTACCAATTATCTTTTCAACGAGTTTTACTTTTAATTGTATCTTTCTTTCCTTTGAGAGCAACTAACCGATATGTGCGGACTGCCAATATTTTTGAAACAACGTTTATCATGTTATATCATATTTGTATAAAAAACGTAATTTATAGTTTACGGAGAAGTAGTTGGCTATAAGGCTGAGTGATATAAAGACTTTCTGAATCTATCGGGTGACTAAAAATTTCCTCCAAAAAGCCACCCGAAGTTTGATTCCAGCTTCGAATGATCTTGAGTTAGTGACTTTGTCTTAGACTAAAAGATAGTAAAATTAGAAAAATGATAATAAATAGTCATACCTCCAATTTCTATCAACGTAATGGCAATTTTACGACGGTAATCACGGAGCTCTTTTGGGGGAAGTTTTGTTGGTAGATCTTCTTCTTTTAGCATGGCCTCGGCAAACTAATGAAACATAGAAACAAGATATTGACACCATGACAAGAGGTATGGAAAACTCCGTAAAATTGTTTGTCTATTAAATCTTGATGAATAATCTTAATGTAAAGAAATTGCTAAAAGTATTATAAAGTATTTTAAACTCGTATATTTACAATCTTCTTATCAAGTTATTCTGCTGTCATGATCTTTGGGAATTAAACATGTCGTTTTTTAGCTTTTTTGGAATAAATTTACTATAGAACGAACCTTAAAAGAAATCGTAAGCTTGATATGCGAGCCCTTTATATACGGGCCCTTATACATATAATTTACAGATTCGAGTTTAGTATCGTGCATCCTAGGATTATTTTTTAGTTTTGCCTGGGAGAGCTTGTGATGACATCATCAGAAAACCTTGATTCGTCATAACTTTTGATAGAAAAATAATAAAAGCATGTCTTGTAACTAAATTTTAATAGGAATTTCATGCTCTTTCCATTGGTATTTAGATTTTACAGATTTTAAAATAAAGGCTAACTCACCTTCAGGCAAAACACTCCGCATGATATGATGTCTTTCTGCAAGGCATGTTTTTTACAAACAATTTTCCAAGTTTGGTTCGCATCAAAGTTTCTTGTCATAAATGCTCTAGAGTAAAATAATTTTATTTTTTATAAATAAAAGGGGCAAATGGAGAAGAGAAAAATAAAATCAAAAACACGTGAAAAAGGATTAAAATAGGTTTAAGCGAAGAAATAATGATATTTTTTAGTAGAAATTTCTGGAAACTTTAGGATTAAGAGGATAGTAACATTCCTTAAGATGTAGCTCGTGCAAAAGTATTATGAACGGGTGAAATCATTTTCTTCGGGACTAACAAATTATACATCAGTCAATATAAATCGTTTTGGATATAAACCCAAATGGAAATGCAAAAATCGCAATAAAATACTGTATCTTGGTTTAAAGGAAAATATACAGTATTTGAACTTACTCCCAAGCTTGCTTGGTTTCTGTCAATAGAGCAGAACTCTCACCAAATGGATCTATCATACAAATGACCTTTTCTTTTGGATAAATAACCTATAAAAGAGTATAATGAAATGTAGCAAGTGTGCCTTATTCAATGCCGTGAGTTACAGAGAAACAATTTTTCAATTTTAATTTCCAAGTTGAGTGAATTGGCTAAGTTAAATTCTAGTGTATCACTTTTTGCTTCACTGGGTTTAATAGTTATGACCAAAATACTAAGAAATGAATTTTCGAAAAATTTCAAAAAAAACATTGAAAATTTGTTCCATTCACCAGCAAAAACACTATTACAATTTTTCAATCAAAGAGGTACACAACAATCAGAGGTATCAATCAAGGTTTTTAAAATGTTCTCTCACCATTAGACGCCAGTGTTTATCAGTGGAATACAATCCCATCAGGCGAGAGTTTGAAAATTGTTTCTGTGGTAGAAAAAGCGATATAGATTTAGAAAAGTCTTCTTTTTTTTTGGCAGAGTTTCAAAACTATGATTACAAAGGTAAGATGTAAATTTTGAATTCTGAAAATTGTCAAGACTTTTGATTGATAAATACCTTTTGATTAGGAATCAGATGATTCATCAACTAATAAACTAATCAAAAAACAGTACGAATTACTACCGTTCTGAAATTGTAATGTTTTTAACTATAGCAGTGATATAACGATCTTCTAGATATTCGTTCGCAACAAAGATTAAAAATTAAAAATTAAAAATCATAATTACTTTGACTCCATCAGGCATTGAGAAATTAGCGCATTTCATTAAGGCACTCATCATTGCTGTCTCGATATAGTTGGAAATCGGTATATTCTAGACATAATAAAAAACGTTAAAAATATTTCTTGACTTGATAACGCAATGCTCATTTAAAAGGACATTTAACAGGTTGATCTTTTTTTCTGTGCCCTCTTGTGGTGTTAAAAACACAAAATTAGGTCGTATTTCTAAAACAAACGCATTCGATTGAGGAAAAATGGAAAACAGTGATTCTCACGTTTCGGGTGAAAAGAAACTTCATGTATGAATCAATGATCGTATCATTTAACCAATGTTTTATAGTGTCCTTGATTTGGCCAGAAAACACTGCATGGCCATATGGTTTGCATAGTAAGAAGCTTTGTTTCGTTTTCAACGCCTTATCAAGAGCTAAAAGAAGAATACATTTGCATGAGATAAATAACGAGAAGCTCAATTAAAAGTTTCTTTCCAGTTCTTTCTCAATGAGTTTTTTATTTTTACTTATTCTTGCAAAGAGTCAATAGCGATAAATGCTTGAATTCTTGATATGCGTCAAGATGACGATAACCGGATTTTACCACTGATGTGCTTCTATTTGTTGCAATAGACAGTGGTAAAATCCCACCTTTTTTCGGATATTTCTGTTAGAAAAATACCTTACGCATACCAAGAATTAGGAAACTTTTGACGCATTGAAAATATTTGAAATTTATGAAACAAATTGTGAAACATTTCGGCTTTAGATACCTTCTTTAGGCTGCAAATCTACGAAGCATTCCCCTCCATGTGCTCCTAAAGGAAACGGTGGATTGAATTTGACCAAATAATTCTGGAGTCAACATCATCGCAGTCGAGACAATTATGGAGTATTCTATCCAGAGAAACCATTACACTTATAGCAACCCAATTCAAGCACCGATTCTTAATCCACGAAGGATCAACGCTTTATTTTACTATGAAATCAGAGACACTAAATACTGTATGGCCTGTATTGCCTCTGAAGAGCAAGGAGAAATAAAAAGATATCTCGTTAAAATATCTAGTTATGTTTCAATCTCTCTCACACACCAGTGAATATTATGCGAATCGTGTTTAATTAAGTTTTGAAATTAACAATTCACCATATTTTTTTCTCACCAGAACTTCTCCGGGTTGTGACATTTTCATTAGGACATTCATGCTCTTCTATGTCATCTCTAAAAAAATTCTGACTTGAAAAAGCGTAGCAATAAGTGGTAACACAATTCTAGGTGTTAATGATCGGGAAACAAGGAAAGAACACAGAGTTGAGTCGTTTGACCATGACGGAATATATTCTGCAGTGTCATATCTGCTGAAGTGGCGTAGTACAGCCTTAAATCAGAGGGCGTATACTAGAGGCGATTTAGCCTCGAAACAGAGAGCGTATACCAGAGGCCCTATACAAAAGGCGAGGCAGGCGGCGTGAACATCAAAGGCCCTAGGAAATCTAGACGTCACAATCGAGTGACCAACCACCACGGAGAGAGTTGTTGGAGAGTTGGGAGGCGGGGAGAAAACGATCGAACACAAAGTGGGTCGAAGATGAATGAAGAACACGCGGGGTATGGGTACAAAAACATTCCCGCAAAGACTAGCGAGAGTCGCGGGCAGTCTTCTTGTTTTCCGCCATTGACCATAATCTCGCGCCCTTTCCCCGAAACTGCGATTAGAAAACATAGTCAATCCATCGATAGATGATAGGATATATCGTTAATTTTTTATACCAGCGTTGATAATCTATAATACTTACAGTACAACCTTCTGAATCTTAGGAGGTGTCACAGTAATATTCTGCAAAAAGAATAGAATCATGTAAAACGTCGTACTTTTATATTAGCGAGGTTAAGCACGGGTTTATTTTAACCGTAAAGTGCGATACCGTAGGCCTGTACATAAGATTTCACTTGCATGGTTTGCTTTGGCAAATTATGTACGGACCTACGGTATCGCATTGAACGGTCTAAATAAACACTTGCTTGACCTCTCTATTGTAATTCTCTAATAACTTAATTTGAGATTGAGCTTCGATCTCCATTGTTTCATAGTGGAAATTCATGAAGGTTAAAGTTAAATTAATTTCGTTTTTCTATGATTATATTACTGATGCTTTGGATCTTGTTTGTTGAGCAATTAGAAATTATTAGCTTTTGAAAAACTATATTACCTCATCTATAACAATAGCCTCATCAATATCTATGAATAAAAATGGTGAAGAATTACAACAACGTTTCACAACTTTATCCGTTTAGAAAATATAATCAACAATTTTCTCCCTTTTTCACAAGAAAAATAACGAAATAGCAAACCTTTAGCATACAGTAATATGGTTTCATCGTCCACACTTGTGTTTGATTCAGTGAAGATATCTAAATCTTCATTCTAAATTAAAATTATTAGAGTTATCGAAGAAATTGAAACAAGAGTGTAACTTTATTTTCCAGCCACGTTGCTTTATTTGAAAGCTTATGCAAGACTTTCATGATACTTAATCAATCATATTTAAAAAAGCTCTAAAAACTAATTAAGTTATTCAGTTTGTATAGAAGTGTAATTACCGGGTCGATCGTTTGTCTCTTTTCGTTTGCGCTTTTTTGACTAGCTGAAAAAAATCAGAGCAATGTATCTAAGAATCAGAAGTCTGAAATCATGAGGTCTTGAAATTTTGACACAAGGTAGAGAACCTTTAGTGGGTCCAGCATGCACATTTTCAGCGCTGTAGCGTTTGGAACGATATCGTTGTTTGAAAAACGTGTAAAACAAAGATCAGTATTTTACAGACCAGAATTGGAAAATGCATAACTCTATCAATATTGATACTATTGATCTAAAATTTGGTACAGTGGTAAATATTTCAAGAATAAGATTTTTTTTGATGACTTGAAAATTCGCCATCTTGAATTAAAACTTTTTCCTTCGGGAGCAAAAATATATGGACGAATTATCCTGTTAGTTCAAATGTACACCAATTTTTAGACTTTTTAAGATACCTTATTGCCTTATTTCAGTTTGAGCTTTAAAGGTCGCAGTGTGTAGCAAACATATGGTTATAGAGAACAGGGTATAGTAGTTTTAATCGCTATGTAGAATATATTCTATTCATTAACAAACCTTCCTGAGCATTAGTAACTCTTTGCACTTTGCACGTTGCACTGTCTGGAAAAAAAGATTTGAAAATATACATTACTTCGCGAAAGGAAATTAATCGCACAAATATAAAAACGATTATAATTTTTTTGCAAGTTAGGGCACTTTGATCTTATTTAGATAAATTGTGCTGGATAAAGGAACCTTACAGTCATGTTCTAGATGAGTCAGTGTCGTCAGAGTTGGAGGGATAAATTTGTCTTTCTCTACATAATCTAAACGCAAAAATAACGCATTAAAAAGCCATTTTCGGTGAAACAAACATTTCCAAGGTTGAGACAAATGGTTGAGAGACACAAATGAGAAATAATCATCTTTGATTAGATCGGTGCTAAAAGTAAGTATCACAAGCGACTTTCAGCTAGAGGTACTTTGAGGCGATATGTGATCATGAGATGGCGATCTATGCAACAAACAATCATGTGAGTTTTTCGGTACCTTTGCCAGCATTTGTGAATTCAACTTTCTTCTTTTCACCAGTCAGATCTAAAACTAAAATTACATTAAAATGCAAAATCTTCAGTTGGTTAAATAAGTCCGTCGTAAAAAAAAAGACTGCGACTTTGATGAAATGACCGCAGTCGAGATGATGGATTAAACTCGCCGGCAACAGGAGTCACACTCCCACATAGCAATGCAAAGGTCACAAAGTTCCAGGCTACAGTCCCTGCTGATAATATCTGAAAAGTTAAATTTTCTCCATCTTTGGATGATTTATTTTTGTAAAAGTGGTATTTATAACACATTTAAACATAAAGATGTTTAAGATAGACTTCAAGTGGATTGTGTATCAACATCACTGCATCATTCCCGGGCTCATTCCGTAAGAGTAATTATGCTCATAATGAAAATACCAGAACAACTACATTTTGAAAGTGAATAATGGTCAAAGGTAAGGGATAATAGAACAAAATTTTTAAAATTCACTTACTGTACAAACAATATGATGCATTCAAAGTTTGAGGAATTGACGCATTTGAGACATTCTTTACGTAATGATGATTCTTTCCATCATAATTTATCCAGCTATTTTCAACTTTGATGATTGCTGAATAGTGTGAACTTTTGTGTAAGGAAATAGCTTTCGGATTAAACCTGAATTGACAAAAAATAATTACATACTTAATAGCAGAAAATGCTTAAAACAGTATTCAAAAGTTTGATATATTGGCAGAAAAGGTAGTGTTTAGAAATAGTTAGCCCTATATAAACTCATACGGAATAATGTAATTGGAAAGTTTTAAAAATCGAGGTATGAAACATCAAAATTCGCCAACAGGCAGATTTTCTAGACCTCAATTAAGTAATTATCATAAATAAGAACAAGTACTTCTTTGTTTCACCATCACAATCAATGTTGAATGACTCAGGAACTTCAACATCGTTTGCTAGCGATTCGATGTTGACTGGCAATAGAATCGGATTGTTCAATATCACTCGCTTTTTCACAGTCTTGTTCCCATTGCAGTAATGTTTGATTTCTCTACAGTGTTTGACAGAAAATCATAAATTATTTATCATTAAGAAGTGGTCATTAGGTATACTATCATATATCGTATATACCAGGTGACCCACAAAAAGTTCCGACGTTTCTCGACGTCTTGAGGCCAAACAAATGTCCCAAAGTGTTTGGAGTTTTAAATATCTTAACTTACAATTTGAGTAACTAATTTTTAGATTTGACCTACCAGTTTTCAACTTAAGTATGGGCTTAAGTCGAAATTCACTTTTTGGAAAGTGTAAAACTACATAATAAGGGATATTGAATTCATCCCTTTCAGTGCATATATACTATATGAATGGTTCTAAAAAGAGATTGACTTCAAGCCTTTCGCTTTGATATTCAAAGATTTTTACCCTGTGATGGTGTTTGTTGAAGGGAAAGTGTCATTTGTCGGTCCTCCAACATTGGCCCTACATTTCCCAACACTCTCATTTGTAAACCAATTTTGCATAGCTTGTTGAATTGATTCCCCTGACATGACCACTGGACATTCGTGATCGTAAACAATGTCGTTTCGTTTTGGGCAACTTGCTCCATCACATTCTGTAGACTTCACACTATCAAAATTTTCGATCAAAAATGGACTAATAAATAGACGAAATTCTGATTCATAGAAGCTGACAGAATTATCAATTCCTGGTGTGATACTATTTATATGGGCTGTAATCATTCTTGCGCCGTCAAAGTCATTGTTTTCGATGCGTTCTAGAATCTTTTTGAAATTTTCCCCAAGACACTGAGATAAAGTGTCTTTGTCGACAAATTTTAAAATTGAAAACCATGTGTCCAGTGGACTAGTGTTACAAAATTTGTAGATACTGTTGTTTGCGCCATATCGACCACCATATCTTGGGAGAAGAGTTCCATTATAATTTATTGTTGATTTGGTGTTGAGGCATTTTTCGTTGTTTCCTTTGTGGCATTTAGAAGTACATGGTAAGTCATTGAGGAAACATTTACAAATCTTAGTTCGGCAAGCTGTTGTACATCGGCAGAATGTATGATCCTTTCCAAAGAACTTCAAACAAGCTGCATGTAATGTTATTTTGGTGTCTCCTTTTCCTGTTACATTGCCAGGAAACTTTGCAAGATCAGATGCAGTAAATGTTCCATTCAGAATGCCATACTTGCACATAAGTTTGTATCTTTTCTGGCCATTTTGTTCAGATTTAGCTAACACAATACATGGAAGTCTTTTTATGCCACTGCCTCTCAAACGCTTTGGGGCTTGAATTGACACATGTTCCTCTACCGAAAAACATGCCAATTTTGTGCCCTTTGATTTGGCATGTTTATTAATCATCATGACTCGGTTCTTTTCGAGATTTTTGTCGACCTTGTCCCTCAATTTTTGACGCTCGTGTGAAACACATTGAAAGCTTGACTCGTCATTCTATATAAGAACTAAAACAATTTTCAATATGCTGTGTTATTTTGTTTTATCCTCTAAAATTAACAACGCACTTGAAGGAGAGAAATGCCTCTTCTCTGCTCCAAAGTGTTTCAATTCTATTATTATCAGGCTTTTTTTAGTTTTGTATTATCAGTGGGGTGTTTTACACCACCCTGCTTAATTCTTTATCTTTATGATTATGAACTTGAAACTTGGCAGGAATGTTCACTACCAAAATAGGAACTCATGGGAAAATTTGGAGTTTGTGATGTCATCGTACATGCGATGAGGTCATCATAAAGTTTTCACCTACCACTGACCAGCGAAAAAGTACAATTTACGAAAATGCCATTTAAATTGGAAAAAGTTAAGGTTTTTCAGTTCTGTTTTGATTTTCTGAAAGCCAAAAGGAATATCTTCAATATATTTGTCAGTATAGCACAGTATAGCATTAGAATTGAAGCTTGAAATCCACTTAGGGTACTTTTGGCCCTTTTTGCATGAAAAAAAAACAAGCTCTTTTCCTTACAATAGTTGAGGGTTCGGAGTGCATATTCATTACGGTGTCATGGTATGGCTCTTGCTCAGGTGAAAGACCTTCGAAGTTTGATTCATCATCCTAAAAAAGAATGTATTCAGCTTTAAAATTATGTAACATCGTTTTGGGTGAAAATTATAATTTTTTTCAATTTTCAAACTTAAGGTTCCCGTTTGCCAACAACTTCAATCCTCACCCCCCCCCCCATTATGTATATTCAAAATTATCAGCACAATAAATGCTTTCAGTCTTGAGATCAAATGCCACCAAACCTTCCCAAGCTAAATGACCTTGCGTGTATCAAGGGGGCTTCTAGTTGGCTAACACTTCTTCCAATTGCTGACAAAGGCTACGACCTTAACAAGGAGCTTTTCTGGGATCTCATCCGTATTCGTTATGGGTACCAACTGAAACGACTACCAACGGTTTGTGAATGTGGCAGTCCGTTCGATTTGCAGCATGCCCTATCTTGCAAAAAGGGGGGATTTGTGTCACTACGACACAATGAACTACGAAACACCATTGCACTGATGCTTAAAACCATCTGTAAAGACGTAGTAATCGAACCAGCCCTCCATCCTCTGACTGGTGAAGAACTCCACGAAGTTTACAATCAACGTGTTTTGGAGATCGAACATGGCTCGTTCACACCTCTGGTCTTCTCCGCAACCGGCGGCATGGGACGTGAATGTACAAAATTTGTTTCACGCCGAAATGATGGCGAGTAAACAAGATAAACCGTACAGTGAAATGATTACGTGGATGAGGCAAAAGATATCCATAGGACTATATAAAGCTGTAGGTATCTGCCTACGCGGGAACAGATCAGTCTTCAGTAAAAAAGACTTGAACATTAATGAGGATATTACAACAAGCCTCTTGACGACCAACATTAACATTTGAAAAAAGAAAAACATATATATTTTTATTAGATTCAACTTTTGTGTTTTATCTTCAGTTTTTTTACTTTCAGATATTAGGAACACAGGAGTTCTTATATTCACATATTTTTTTTTTTTTTAACTGTACATTTGATTTGAAAATTTTTATCCTGTAAATTTGTATATATATATATATAGGCTTATTTCACCAGTCAACTGTAGTTCTGGATAATATATTTTATTGATTTCTAGCGGACCAAGGACTGCAGGTCAGAGGACGAGGGTTAAAATTTTCTCACAAGCATTTCTGTTATTTATCAAAAAGTTGTATTTTCATTACTGCGTCATGTTCAATTTTGACTCTCTTTGCATTGATACCAAGTGCACTAAGGCGGTTTGGCTTCTGACCAAATACGGTTTCATATGGTGCAAACTTCGAACCTTCACTGACAGTTGTGTTCATACTATCTAAATTTGACAATGAAGTACCAAATTTTTAAGGGAAGGTGAAAATAGTAAAATAACAATACAAGGCCTGGCTACTATACTACTTAGAAAATACATAAGAGTCGACTATGAATAAGAAATATATTGAGTTCTGCTACTGTTAGGAAACACCTTGACTTTACTTGAACATTTCAAACTGACTGGTTTGTGTAATCATTTCTACCTTTTAGTTACAAAGGTTTTGAAAATATGTAAAAAAACCTTTTTTAGCCATCATAGTCATCAAAAAGCTATTATGTTTAGCAAAATATCATCATGATATAATTCCTACAGGCATATTGTGAGATTGTTGAATTTAGAAATTAAGTGATTTACATTGAATTTGTGGTAGCCATTCAGCCCAACAGTTTTGACCAGTTTGGATCTTGAAATTGCCTATTTTTGTTCGTATTGTAGCATTTCCCTGTTCTACTTTCCCTGAAAAACAAGTTATTAGCTTTGCCATCAGAGGATAATTGACTCATCAAAAAGTATAATCGTTTGATAAAAGCACATCACAAATTTTGGTATATATAATTTAATAAAATTGGAAAAGTACTTCTTCAGTTATAAGCTAAGCCAACTTCTCTAAAAAAATTAGAAAAACACCTCAAAAAGATTTCACCGTTTTTACTGAAAATAACAGTAAATTGTGATTTCAAAACCTTATGACACCAGAAATACCTATCGACATTTTGAAAACTAATAGACCAAAATCTAAGTTAGCCTTTCCACTTTACAATGAAGAAGAAACTAGCTTCTATAACCAATTATATTGTATGCCTTGTCATATATACTTTTTATTATTTTATAGGTGTAAAAAAATGAAAATAATTACACATTTGTTACACACCTAGCATAACTTTAATAAAAACAATAATATGTAAATTTGATCTTTCTTAATCTTCAGACCCGAAAGGCGTATCCATTACGTTCAGAAAAGGTCAAATACCACTCCCCAGACTTAAGGCCATAACTCCTGATCACTTGATTTCAAAGGGCACAAACCAGATTCTTTTAGAGAGAGAATGAAAATATCTTTCCAACGGTACCAAAACCATTGTTACAAGCTTTTGGTTTCAAAAAAAAAGGGTGGGAAAGGTTGATGGTTTTCTCTTGGCAATTTATACGTTTCGAATAAAAACATTCATTTAGCTTTTTACCTTGGGACTGGGAATGCCTTGGAGATCCATTTATTATTTGGCAGTGACCAGGCCACAGCACAAGGAGTGCTTTAATAATGTTATCGATAAATTCAGCACCATTATCTGAAATATAAATTATAGGTATGAACACAGTTCTAAATTATCACTGACTACAAGCTGGAGCAAATAATCCTATTGTTCATTTTGCTGAATATATAAAAACAATAAAGTGATTGGCTATCGATGTAAAAAGAGAAAATATAACAACTAAAAATTTCAAAGATCTTATCAGTCATGAATGTATCTGAATGTATCCAGATGTAGCAAACGAAAGAAAAAAAAACTAATCTTTCTTCTTATTCACTCTCATTGTATCATCAGAATCATGACTGATACCAAAAACTAGATACCTGACTGCATAATCTTTGGCAAACCAAAGTATTGGAGATAACGAATTTTCATCATTTTTGCAACTTCTCCTGGCTCTTTTGATTTCAATGGAAATAAGGCTCGATAATTTTTTACGTGTTTTTTTTTCACTTTCCGCAAAGTGAATTTTGACTTTAAAAGCTCATAAGCATAGAACAAGTTGGTCAAATTTAAAAAGTGATAGCTCAAATTTTAAGTTAGGATATCTACTTTCTAAATATCAAAACTCCAAGCACTTTGGGCATTTTTTTCGGCCTCAAGACGTCGGGAAACGTCTGAACTTTTTCGTGGGTCACCCGGTACAGAGAATCTTTTTCAGATCAGGCAATTTATTTCTCACTCCCTGAAATCCCTACGCTGACAAACTCATTAAGGTCTATTGTAACCATATTAAAAAGGAGGAATAAATTATCTTGTAACTGTTGTGGAGCAATTAATTATTAGGCCGTCACGTTCTCCAAAACAACTATAACAGCTGTTTTCAATTTTCTTACGGGCACGGTAAACCTCTGAAGACCATCTGAGGAAAAGTCAATTCTACAAAAAGAATCTTGTTTTGTGCCTTAAAATTAAAAACTAAATTTTCCTGATAGTGATATGGCGCTCGATTCATAAGCACAATCAGGCAACTTTGTTGTCATTCCTTTGTTGTCAGTCCTTTTAACACGGTCTTATGATTTTGAGATAGCATATCCAGGCGGTGTCAACCGAACCCTATCAAACCAATTTTCGTTATCGAACCATCGAACTTTATCGAACAAAATCGAACGATAGCTGTTCGATTACCGAACCCGATCGAACAGCTATCGAACTTTACGAAAATTTCTTGATAAGTTCGATTTAGTTCGATGAGTGTTCTTTGTTCGATGAAGTTTGATTGATATTCGATGAGTTCGATGAAAGTTCGATGTGGTTCGATGAAAGTTCGATGTGGTTCAATGATTGTGTCGGATTGATTCTACTTTTCTTTACCTTTCAGAAAATTACGAGGTTGTTTATAATCAAAACACAGGCATCGTATGCTTCACTACTCATTATTGATCATTTGAAATAATAGAGATGACACTTTCTTTAAAGAAAGTAATAAAAATGTAAAATTTTTTTTTTACAAATTAACGACCAACAAAGAGCTTGTAAAAGCTCCAGCTTGTCCCATCCGATGGGATAGATATAGGATGGCCCGCAAGAATACGCCCTCGGAATATAAATACAAAATTCGGCGGCAAGGTATAAATCGATTTAATCGAACCTCAATCGTATTCATCGAACTGCGATCGAACTATAATCGTATAATCGAACAGTCATCGAACTTTACGAAAGTTTTCCCGGTTCGATAGGTGTTCGATTGGGTTCGGTAATCGAACAGCTATCGTTCGTTTCGATAGGGTTCGATTAAGTTCGATTAGTTCGATAATCGAACAGTTCGATTGACCCCATCCCTTTTTAGTGTGGTGGGCAGAAAAACAATCACAAACACTTACACTCGTTATTCTCGGATCGAAAATGATAAAAGCCTCTATATATATACTACTTGCAGTTCACTCCCGTATGGAAAATCATATTAGTATCTTTCTATACATACTTGCAGTTCACTCCCGGATTGAAAATCGTATTGGGTTTCTCTATATATACTTGCAGTTCACTCCCGGCACGGAATTAATAAAATCGTTACACATTAAATTTTCAAGTGTTAATTATACGTATAAATATACATCTGCCCCGCACTTCCCTGATTTCAATTTCAAGCCTCCAATCCTTCTTTTGTATTGAAAAACAATTAACACTCGAAAATTTAATGTGTAACGATTTTATTAATTCCGTGCCGGGAGTGAACTGCAAGTATATATAGAAACTAAATCATATTTTCGACCCGGGAGTGAACTGCAAGTATATATGTAAAATACAAAATATCAAAACTTTCATTGTATCGTGGTTTTTAAGACAAACAAAAATGATTTTATAAGAAAACAAGAATCATTGAGACGATAATCACGATCACGTTCTATTCTATGCAATATTCTTATAAAAAATAAATATTTTCTTATAAAAAATAAATATTTTTGTATTTTCAATTATTATTATCATAATGATATTCATTCACAAAAGCAATAAACATAAAATTATTGAAACTCCTCGCTAAGAGCTGTATTCGTCATTGTTATTTTGATCGTTTGTCATTATGTAATCATTTTGCCAGTGAGGGCGTTTTGTTGGTCGTTTTCTTCTGTTCTCTTAATTGGAGATTTCCTTTTCTTTCCGCGTTTTGGTTTTGATATAGACGTACTATTAATAGCTTTTTCTGTTGTTTTGGTAGTGGATTGAGAAGCTTGAGATTTATTTGCTGTTTTGAGTTTTCTCGGTTTCGTTTTAGTTGACGATGGAACTTTTTCGGATTTTTCCTTTGATTCATTTGCAATTGGACCTTCGCTGACTTCGTTAGGCTGAGGAACAAAAAACAAGTTATGAAGATTCGTTGATTTACTTCACAGGGAATACACAGATAATACTAAAAGGTAAAAATAAATACTTCTTCTAGAATATCATCTAGGGATCTGTTACCCATCTTTTTCAATTTATAAGATCGAGGCTTGAAGATGTTCTTCTTTCGAAGGGTGATATGCGTAGGATCGACATTGATATTAGCAGGCTCTTCATGAACATTTGGTAGGGCAGGGTTTCCTTTTTCTGGCGTGTCAACGTCCACACATTCTGGCGCCGTAAAGTCTTCGACAAGTTCCGTAACATTCATATCCTGGTATGATTTAAGAGAATAAACATAAACAAACTTATACAAGGTCAACTCTGAGACAGGGGCATAAGAGCATAAGAATAATTCGAATCAAACTGGTAAGCAAATAGCGTAGTAGCCTTCCCAAAACTTATAAGAACTAATTGTTTACCACCAAATAATCCTCCCCGAATTCATTTATGATATAGTCATCGTGATCGAATTGTGCCGTGTCAAAAATATCTCCGGTGACTGTTAAGTTTATTTTTCCGTTGTTGACATCATAGATTTGAACAAGTTGATTGAAGAACGTTTCAAGCATGTTCGTTTTGTGGAAATGATTGCGCCAAATAATTTCACACAAATGTGCACTGTATATAACAAAAAAGGTACGTATTAAAATTCTAATTAGCTTTCACATGCAGCTTTTTTCATGAATAGGAATGGAATGAATAAATTTTAATCCTTACACAAAGTTCTTTTTTGATGTACCATTAATTCTTCTGAAGTGTGCTTTTGCATGAGCCCATGCACCATCGATTCTATTCGTGTGAATCTCTATCGTCTTGCCCGTTGCCATATTTTCGTACGTTGCTTTAAAAGCTTCCTTGTGCGAAACAGAAAAATGCTCATATCCATGCTCATTCAAATTACCATAGGCCCTCAAACCGTCCGAGCAGATTATTGATCCTTTGGCAACATGTCTCTTGATGATTGGAAGAAGTGTTTTCTCTGTTCGATCGTGTACTGGAAATAGGAGAAGTTTGTTGGTTGAACATTCGACCATACCTGAAATTGAATGGCATGAAATTATATAAAGAAGGGGTTACGACACTTCTTGGATCCCCAAAATGGAACACCTTTATGGACCCTCTTATGGACCCCATTATGGACCCCATTATGGACCCGTTACGATTGCGTAATATTCAAGAAACATGATGTAATTCTTTATACGGAATAAGTATTCGAGAATAAATTTAAAGGGATAATCCAAAAAAAGTTCGAAGTTGGGAGGGGAATGAAAAATCTTTCGTGTAATTCTCCTGTAATTTCTTCCGTCTTGTATCATACTTATATGAAGGAAATTTTCTGTTTTGCTATGCCAAAATTGATTCACAAATGTAAATACTATACAAGAGTTTTTCTATACACAAAGAGATTGTGAGATGAGAAGATATAAACAGTTCTTTTTTGTTTTCCTGTGTTCTTTGTGTTTCATCAAGAGCAGATGAACAAAATAACAAATAGTAAATATAAAAGCATAAAACATTTTTTGAAAAAAATAACATCACATTACAAAATTCCTGTATATACTGTCGTATTAGGTTAGGTTTTGACCTCATCAACAATATTTTAGCTTTTCCTCCTCTTCAACAGGAAATTGAATTCACTTTGACGAGATTCTACGCGATTTCCGAATTTTCCTAGACTCGAAGTCAATATCAAGTATTTTTATGTAGATAGCACTTACTAGATCATTATTTCTTTTGTATATTCTCTAAAACTTCGATTAAGACCTAAAAATTTCTTATTTAATCACTTTCCGGTTAGGCTCTTCCTTATGACTTTGTTTATTTCTCAATTTAGGTTCTAACCTCATTAACACACCTATTTTTGTTATGTAACTAACTCATTTATCTTTATTTTTAGGAATAGGGTTTTGTATAAATAGGGATTATTTTGTTAGGATTTTTAGTTAGGTTTTTCGCTTGCGAATTACAAGCAAGCATTGCAAAAATGTAAGTTTTTACTTTTATTCTAGTATGGTGATTGTAAGAGAAAACTTATCTCAGGGAATTTCATTCGTGTTAATTCACTTGTATGCACTCTACCCTCTGATCCGGATGACTCTTTCTGTTCTGAAACTCAAGTAAGTTCAGATAGAGGCTCGGACTCCCTTACACCTTTCGTTTAAATATAGAACTAGACTTTTCGGTCATGACTACGTATAAAACTTTTCAGTGTTTTCAGAGATATTTCGAACCATTATTCAAAAACAGTTTTATGAACTTTGAAAATAGCTTTTATCACTAAGGACAGGTACGGCCTCGACATGGAGGTTCTACCGAGATTGTCATACAGGCCTATCTGTCCACTGAATCCCTTTCTTTATGAGTGCAGTTTGAAATTCTCTTTATCTTTCGCTTTTTCTCTTGTGTCGAATGGGACACACTTCGCTTCTGTTGATTACTATAATCAACATCTCTCTTCTAATTGACGTGAAGTTTTAATTAACGAAATTTCGAAAAATATACTAATTTGCTAACTAATTAATTTTGAAATAACTGATGACGAAGGCAGGATATATGTGAGAGATATAATCCTAACTAATTAACCTTGAAATAACCGGTGACGTAGAAAGAACGTATATGTGAGAGATATGTTCTGAGAGATACTAGTATAATTATCGTACGATCGATTGCTCAAGCACTGAGGGGAGTCCTTGAGTAATTTAAAAGAATTGAGATGAAATTTGTAAATATTGGATACCTAGGGACGGGTCTACCCCTAGAAGCCCAGGGAGGAGTGATGCCCCTGGAAGCCATTTCACCCCTTACTTAAATGGAAGGATGGTCCCATTACGGCCCAGAACTCACATTCTGAGGTTAGGATGGAAGCCCTCGACGGTTGGAGTTGTGGTCCTCCATACCTTGTTAAAGATATAGGTACCCAATGTGTCTTTAGCATAGAGGATGTATTTTGAGGAGAGGCATGCAGACAATAAAAGAGAAACGCTATAGCAGATAAATTAAACGGTTTATTTATTTTAGATTCACGGATATAACACACTAATGTCAAGTTACGAAGAACTGGAAGTGGCTCAAAGGAACGCGTTGAGCGCAATCCAGACACACTTAGGACAAGGATTGGATCCATTAACCGAAGAATATCGTGAAATAAATAACCGACCACACTTAACAGAAGAATCCAATCCCAAGAACGCAGAATACTCTGCTATCATAAAACGAGTACAAACTCTAGAAGTGCATATAGAAACATTGTCCACTGAGAAGAGACAGTACGTCAATACCCTGAAAGACGTTAACGAACAGCTTGAACAATACGTCAGGCGTGGTAGGGATACACAAAAAGAGACAGACGAAATCCCCACGCTCCAAGCAATAGAGTCCCTTAAAAGAAGGGGAATTGAACAAGGAAAAGCAATATCTGACGAGTCCAAAAGAATATATATTGGACTAAAGGAAGTAGAAGAGGAGCTCTCGTCAGGAGACTACTTACATTCCATAGAGTTGAGAGGGGATATTGAAAGACTCCTAGAAACTCTCCAGAAATCTGAATGCATCCTTGGTCAGTTTGTACATAAGATTTCCAAAACCCGAGACAACCTCGAAGAAAGGATCTTATTAGAATCCTCAGACCCAGTCACTGACGTGGGAGGACTGTTTTTTTCTAAAACGCCTCTTCCAGTTGATTGTTCTACCCCACTATTCCGTAGAACACGGTTTGAATCAAAAGGGAAAGAAGATCAAAAAGCCCAAGTTGAGGAACCGAAGAGAATGGATTCAGTCCTAGATTCGGTTTCTGTTGCTGCCTTGTTGGCAAACAAGGTAGACATCTCATCACTCCCCAAATTTGGAGAGAATCCGAGTGATGATGTAGTCGAATTCATTACCAAACTTGATATATCGTTGTCATTTTATCAATTAGACGACAAACAGAAAGCAAGGGTCGTCCCTTTACTTCTAAAGAAAAGGGCGTACACCTTTTATTTTACTCTACCGTCCACAGTGAAGGACAATTACAGAGAGCTAACAAAATCCCTGCGTAAAGAGTTTGATGCTCCTGAACTGAAGTACAGGAAAAGACAGGAACTCCACGGGATCAAACAAAACGGGGATACCATAACGAGGTACCTGGAGAGAGTAGAGAGGCTCTCACAAAATTTACAGGTCGCCGACCAAACGAAACTGGATATAATGATTGCAGGTTTGGACATCCCATATAGGAACTATATCCAAATGAAACAGCCAAGAACATACAGTGATGCCACACACGCATTACTATTAAAAGAGTCGGTTAATCCACCAAGAGACGATACAGCCGCGATGAACAGCATCCTCGCAGCAGTGGAAGCCATGAGGCCTAGTGCAAACAATAGGAACAGTGAAAGACCGCCGATGGTATGTTACTATTGCAACCGACGAGGACATATGATGAGAGAATGTCAATTGAGGAAGAGGGACCAAAGCAGAAACAATAGGCCTCCAACGAAAGGCCCCAGTCAAGAAAAGTGTACCCAGTGCTATCGCTGGGGACACATTGCTAAAGAGTGTAGAAATCGAAAAAAAGGTGGTTGACTAGGCCATGCCCAGAAGATTGAGGAAGAGACCATTTTTCTAAAAGTCGACAAAGTCGCTTGCAATGAAAAATCACGGAAACTACGGTCAGTCTTCTGGGTAAAGCTATATCAGAAACCAATACAAACTCTGGTAGACACTGGTGCGACAGTCACAGCGATTTCGGCTGGAACACTAGAACAAATCAGTAGAAACACAACATTGTACAAGGCAGACGTCCCGCCTGCCCGTGTTGAAGTAGCTAATGGTAATATGGAAGAGGCAATAGAAGTCTTGAACCTTCCCATTACTATTGGTGGCTCAACATTCTTTCATCCGACACACGTATTCAAGAATCTTCCATTTCCACTCTTATTGGGTGATGACTTCCTCGAGGTTAATCAAGACCGGCTAAGCTTCAACGGATCAGCTGCAGAGTTGACGTTAAAAGACAGCCTCTCTAATAATCTCACGTACATCAATTCCGTGAGTACCTCAGTGGATGATATCACGAAGAATGATCGAAGCCTAGAGCATTCGACCAAATGGAATACCGAAAAGATCACCTTTCCGCCAAAAATGCTTAAAGGTATAAAAATACCTACACAGAACAAACTCATTGACGACTTTCAATACCTCATAGAAGGAGAAAGCTCTGGCGACAATATGCTGATAATCGTCCCTCAGATAGCTACTTGTGAACGAGGTGAGTTAGAAATATTCGTAGCGAATCCTCTCAACGAAGAAAGAGGAGCCATACTTTCAGTAGTGGCCACCCCTATCACAACGATTGAAGAACCAAAATTTACACCAAAAGAAAGATGTTATAAGCCATATCCATTATCGCCCGAAGAGAAAAGGAAATTGGATCAACTTCTAGATGAGTTCAAGGATGTCTTAGCAGATAAAACAGATCCATTGGGTCACACCGATCGGGTCGAACACGAAATCATTACTGAGCATGATCAGCCTATACGACAAAAATGTTACAGGCTATCCCCCGCTCAAAAGGACACCCTTGAAAAGGAAATAGAACATCAGCTGGAAAAGAAGATTATCAGAAGGTCAAATTCTCCATACAGTCATCCAGTGGTTCTGGTTCCAAAACCCTGTGGAGGCACGAGAGTATGTATTGATTACCGGAAGCTCAACAAGATAACAATAAAAGACGCTCACCCGCTGCCCAAAATAGAAGAAATCTTGGATCACCTCAATGGTGCAAAGATCTTCTCTACAATAGATCTTTTGATGGGATACCACCAGATACCTATGAAGCCTGAAAGCATACCAAAAACGGCTTTTGTGACACACAAAGGGCTGTTCGAGTATGTGAGGATGCCCATGGGTCTTTGTAATAGCGCTGCCAGTTTTGAGAGACTTGCCGAACAAGTCTTTGCACTTGAGCTATGGGTATTCCTTCTACTTTACATAGATGATCTTATAATCTATTCTAAAACCCCGGAGGAACATTTGAAACAACTCCGAGTAGTTTTAACAAGGTTGAGAGAGAACAAATTACAGGCTAAGCTGAGCAAATGTCGCTTTGCTATGGCACAATTGACATTTCTTGGACACACGGTAAATGAATATGGAATCTTACCACTAGACACAAATACGGCAACTATAAAAAGTTTCCAATATCCCAAAAATCAAAAGGAATTACGCTCCTTCCTAGGGATGTGCTCATACTACAGAAAATTTATCCCTAACAATGGGAAAATCGCAAGATCTCTAAATGATCTTTTGAAAAAAGATTCCAAATTCGAGCTGACAGAGGAAATGAAGAAGGATTTCGAAACTCTGAAAGGAAAGCTTACAGCTCCGCCCCTTCTGCATTACCCAGATTACGAAAGAATCTTTATAGTAGTGACAGATGCGTCTAAGTATGCAATAGGACATGTGATTGCCCAAGAAATCTCTGGAAAGTTTGTTCCAATCCGATATGGAGGTCGGACCCTGAAAGCAGCTGAGATTAACTACACGATAAGTGAAAAGGAAGCTTTAGCTTTAGTCCACGCTATACAGAAAAATCACCATTATCTGTATGGACGCCGTTTTCTAGTTTATACAGATCACCAACCCTTGAAAAATATGGTAAACAGTCACGATCCGACCGGAAGATTAAGCCGTTGGCATTTGACCTTACAACAATATGAATATGAGGTCAGATACTTACCAGGAAAGCAAAATGTAGTTGCAGACGCCATAAGCCGGTTAAACACTATAACTCTAGAAGATGACGAAAATGAAATTCCTCGTGTGAACTTAGTAGATCATGACCGACCACAACCAGTGGCTTGCGTCATGATACCACGAGATGAAATTTCTACCGAACAAGATAAAGACCCGGAGATCAAAAAGATTAAAGAAGAGTTGTTAACCTCGGACTCTACAATTTTACATGACAAATTTGTCATTGACCAAAACATTCTCTACAGAATAAACCCGATTAACACAAACCATGGTAAACGACAGTTAGTGGTACCAAGACATAAACACCACGTCTTAATAGGAAAATACCACTGTCCTAACCACATGGCACACTTTGGTATTAACAGTACCATAAATAAAATGTGCGAGCGTTATTATTGGAAGGGACTTCCAAAAGCTGTAACTAACTTCATAAACAACTGTGAGGAATGCAACCAACACAAAGGGAGAACTAGAAAAGCTCCAATCTATCCCATTCCAATCACGTCACCTTTCTCTGAAATTGTATGTGATGTCCTTGGCCCTCTGACCCCGATAAATGATGGGAACAGATATGTCATATCATTCATGGATAGATATACATCATGGCCTGAAGCATTTGCGGTTAAAACGATTGAGACTAAAGTAGTTGCGAAGCTATTGGTAGAAGAAATCATTTTCCGTTTCGGCACACCTAAAACGTTTTCTACAGATCAGGGAACGAATTTCACTTCAAAATCAATGAAAGCAGTTTGTCAGAGACTTGGCATCAAGAAAATAGAGTCTACTACTTATCACCCTCAGTCGAATGGATTTATTGAAAGAATGAATCAGGTTATCATCACAGGGATCGCTCATCATGTCAATTCAAATCACACCAACTGGGATACGTTACTTCCTGGAGTTCTATTTGCGCACCGAACTTCAGTAGTGCGTACCCGAGGAAGGTCACCATATGAATTGCTATTTGGTAGACTCCCTGTCCTGCCTCCTGATACAGAGAACCTTCCCGAAGAATTCCTAACTTTGAGAACCGATGACCATATGCGAAGACTGAATTCAAACCTTGAGCATGCAAGAAACATTGCAGAAACTCAGATGAATAAAGCTCAAGTAAAGACTGAGAATGATAATGAAAATGAAGACTTCAAGCAATACCCAATAGGTTCCTTTGTGTGGCTGACGAGTCATAAGAAGGAAAAGGGTAGATCGTCCAAGTTTCTACAAAAATTTACAGGCCCTCATCAAGTCGTCGAACTACACCCTCCCGTTAACTACAAATTACAGACTCCTAACGGCAGTCTTTTTAAGGGTCTAGTTCATCACGACAGATTAAAACCTCATAATGGACAGCCAATAGTGAACGATCGAATGGAGAAGGCAGAAACCTTAGAGATTGAAGAGTATGAATGGGAAAGTGAAGATGATATTCCTTTAGCGGAACTACAAAAACGGTTAAAGGAAGAGAAGGAAGACGAACTGCCTCTCTCTGAATTAAAAAAATTATTGAAACAAAGGGAGAATGAGATTGGCACTGAAACAGCTGAAACAAGTAATAGAAAAACAGGAAACGATAATATTCCTGATGACGAAACAAACAACGCTTAAAAATATGATGATTACAATATATCCCAATTTAGATCATTACATTTCCGAAATCATAATGAATAATTAATAGAGGGATGATCAAAGTAAAATATAATTGGAAGATAAATAAGACTATAAATAACCACACACACACAAAAATCAGAAGGATATGAAATAGAACATGGGTAGTTGTTGCAAGGTCTGAAATACCTGTTTAAATATGTACAATAGTTATAAGAAAATTTATAATTTTGTATTTTTCAGGTAAACAGACATAATGAAAATATTAATAAGACTAATGTCAATGGTGGTGGCTATCAAGTTGGTGTTGGCGAATGGGAATGACACTTGTTTTACGGTTGGAGAACTGGCAAACTGTCACGACGTTAAAAGACTAGGGTATTTTGATCTACCAACAATCCAGGTATGTGAGAAGATAGAAAAGCATAGAGGCGAAATGGAGACTTTTAAAGGAAGGGTTATGAGATATAATCCCACTGTTACTAAGTTTCCAATATATCGCTGTAGTGCTTACTATCGAATCACTGATTGTGATGGATTTTTCGGATCACCAAAACACTCAGGAAAGGAAGATACTCCTTCTAAGTTTGTCTGCCAAGAACTGATCTTAAAAAGGATGACCACAGGTCGTTATAAAGCTAAACTAAAAAAGATCGGTGAGATGTGGCAGAACGAACCAAATGACCCCCCAAGTTGTGAGCCGTTCTCTAAGTCCTGGACCCATTATGAGCCTATTTTTACCCTACGGGAGTATACTGCCAAACTCGTTGGAAACTCGAGCAAGATTCACCAGGCCTTGACTAAGAAAGAATTATATGTACCAAGAAACTCTTCGAAAACCCTTCAGTTTCTGGGGCTTAACGATGTGAGTGGGTTGAAGGATCGGTTTGCATATTTGACCAATATTACTATAAAACACGACTTTCAAGATATAAAAACATTCTCGAACATTGGTCCCACCTTGATCCAAAAGTTTGAAAACTTTATTCACATCCCAGCCTTAGAAATTGGGGGAGAAATCTCTTTTAACCACCCACTAGGTGAGCACACTGACGACCGCTGGTACACCCTCGATAATGGCCTCATCATCGAAGGTAACGGGACCCGATTTGATTATCGCAAGAGCTCTTTCAAAAAAATTGTTTTTTTGGCGAAACAGTTTTCTAAAGAACAGGGTCTCCCACTAGTCCAAGCTCACCTAGTAGAGAACCTCATAAATATAAAAGAGCAAAGTCAACGCGAAGCCAAGAGGACCTGTTTTATCCAGAAGGAAGTGCGCAGTATTCACCAATGGTTATCTAATCATTTCCCAGATCTAGTGGCAGAGCTAGTGTTTGGTCGAAATGACATCGTTGCCCACCCAGCGGGAGACGCGTTCGAGGTAAGCGAGTGTAGGCAAGCTCACTATAACTGTCTAATACTCGACCGAAGGACAAATGTCTCTCGTGTTTCAAACTCGTGCTATCTTTACTTTCCTCTAAGCTCCTCTATCACAAAACTCCAGCAATTTGTAGCAATCCCGTCCAGAAGAGTTCATTATGAGTCTCCAATGGTAGATTGCTCAAAATTGCCCGCCAAGACAGTCATAAAAACAGATCAGGGGCCGATCGCAGTATCCCCCTCTGGTGAATTTGAAAGAATCAACATCACTAAAACGTCCTATTCACCTAAATTGTGGATGACACCATTGAAACATAGTTTTGGATTTTCAGAGGACACCTTCATTGAAATTCCGAAACGCATCGAACCTTACCCTCTCTTGGGCGTTGTGTCAGAACTTCATGAAGGCCTTCGTCAGATCCAAGACCATGTCAACCGAGTTGCCTCAGGCTCCTCTACGAATATTTTTACGGGCATTGCCTCGGCCATAGGTGGCCTGTTAGAAGCTGCTGGCGATGGCACAAGTAAAATTATAAGTAGCTTGGGGACTGGAATAAAGGCAGCCGCGGAAGGTGTCGGCACTCTTGGAAAAGATCTGATCTCCAGTTCTGGTGAGGCGTTGGCCAAAAACATCAAAGCAGGTGGATCAGCCATAAGGGACGTCGAAGAAGGAGGGGCCACGTTGTTTGATAGCATTCTAGGTGGCATTCCAGGAATACTAGGAATGATAGCTCTTCTCTTGGCACTTTTAATAATTGCGTTTGTAGTGTGTCAAAAATGTGGAGGAAAGAGAACTGGTGCTAACAAGCAAACACCAGACGTAATTTACGATATGGCACATAACCCAAACATGTTGAACGAGCTCGCCACAAAACTAACAAGACGCACAGTTTCCACACCAACAGAATTGTGAGATGAGTGCCTTGTTGAGCCACATGTATATAGTTACCTGCTTTTTCTTTAGAAAAAAAAAAAAGAAAAAAAATATATATACTAATAATAACGTTATTTACGACTGATGCACACAATGGTAGACGAATTCATCTTGGACCTAGAGGAGGAATTAGAACCATTTGAAGAGGAGGAGGAAGTGGACGTAAGGATAGTTCAATGGACAAAATTGACGCCATCACAACCATCTCCACCCTCACTACCACCACCACTACCACAGTCGCCACCCCCACCTCCACCACCACTACCACAGTCGCCACCCCCACCACCACCACCATCACTACTATCATCGCTAGCACTACCACACCGAGAAAGACGACAAAATAAGAGACACGAACCAAAACCAGTAGTCGACTTGAGAGAACAAATTAGGAATCAACGTCGCAGAAGAAGAAACAGAGCAAGACGACTTAAGAGGAAACAACTTGAGAAGACGACAAGGATGGAAGGAAACAGACCAAGGAGATGGTACGAGAATGTGAACGAGGCCACATTCCTCTGGCATGTGAGCTGCCTACAGATGCTATACCACCGCCATACGGGCAAAATAGCACCTGTGTGGAATGGGCAAGACAGAGTAAAGTACATCGAGGAACAGCTGAAGTTCTGAGTGGTGAGGTCACCACTTCTTCTAAGACCCAAGGTGTCGTATTAGGTTAGGTTTTGACCTCATCAACAATATTTTAGCTTTTCCTCCTCTTCAACAGGAAATTGAATTCACTTTGACGAGATTCTACGCGATTTCCGAATTTTCCTAGACTCGAAGTCAATATCAAGTATTTTTATGTAGATAGCACTTACTAGATCATTATTTCTTTTGTATATTCTCTAAAACTTCGATTAAGACCTAAAAATTTCTTATTTAATCACTTTCCGGTTAGGCTCTTCCTTATGACTTTGTTTATTTCTCAATTTAGGTTCTAACCTCATTAACACACCTATTTTTGTTATGTAACTAACTCATTTATCTTTATTTTAGGAATAGGGTTTGTATAAATAGGGATTATTTTGTTAGGATTTTTAGTTAGGTTTTTCGCTTGCGAATTACAAGCAAGCATTGCAAAAATGTAAGTTTTTACTTTTATTCTAGTATGGTGATTGTAAGAGAAAACTTATCTCAGGGAATTTCATTCGTGTTAATTCACTTGTATGCACTCTACCCTCTGATCCGGATGACTCTTTCTGTTCTGAAACTCAAGTAAGTTCAGATAGAGGCTCGGACTCCCTTACACCTTTCGTTTAAATATAGAACTAGACTTTTCGGTCATGACTACGTATAAAACTTTTCAGTGTTTTCAGAGATATTTCGAACCATTATTCAAAAACAGTTTTATGAACTTTGAAAATAGCTTTTATCACTAAGGACAGGTACGGCCTCGACAATACATTTGGATTTTGAAAACTATATAAAGTATTTACAAATTCTTTATGGCTTCACTTTTATCAAGAGTGATGCAAAAGTATTTGAATAATAATATGACCTCCTCTTTGAAGTTGCCTTCCAAAATATTTCTTTCCATTCAAAATAAATTCTCAATTAAAGCACCCTCAGAATTTTTCACACAGTAGCACTTCATAAGGAGTTGCCTAGTAAATAAAATTTTGTCAAAACTGTTGGTAAAAAATACTTCCTTTTTTTAGCAGAAAATGTTTTTAATATCTTAAAATTTTATCATTGAGTATATGTATTTATCGTCACTTCATCCGGGGGGGGGGGTACTTAGGCAAAAATAGGTGCTGGGTATGTGCGGACGGTAAGGGTCGGGTTTTTCACCTTTCAAAGTCTCTCTAAGGGTTACAAAAATCAGGAAATTTCAAAGTAGTCTCTCTAAGGGTGGGAAAAATCACGATTTTTAGAAAAAACTTTTGATTTTGAGAGAAAAAATTACAAAAAAGTCTCACTAAGGGTAGGAAATTTTTGAAAATCAGGGAAAATTTTTCGAAAAAGTCTCTCTAAGGGTCACTTTTTCACTAAAATTTGGTCTCTCTAAGGGTCAGTTTTCGGAGGTCCCGTCCGCACATACCCCTCATTCACCAACCCTAGTACCTCCCCCGGGCACTTCATACAACATCAGTCACATTATTCCACATTCACTCAAGTTAACAACGAAAATAAAATGTAAACAGTTCTTCTTACAGCAGCATATCCATACCACTGTAAAAAATGCAGCTATGTCCATCTATCACGAAACAAACTGGTACATGAAAAATATGTTCAACTGTTCCCAAATCATAGCACGTACCAGGACTTTCAAAAAGGGTGCAGAGATATGTAGCTTCAGAGTCGAACCATGCCAGAAGCACAAGAAGACAAAGTGGTTTGATCTTAATTTTCAATGATAGTCACAGGATTTTAAATTTAATCAAATCAATGTGTCCTACTGCTACTTCCTCTACATTATTTCATAAAATTCCAAATCAGTACAATATGATGCTCAGAACCAGAGTTTTTCGTTCATCGTAGAGTTACTTTTCACTTCATTTTATTTGGTTCGTGCAAAATCTCACGATACAGTGCTTTTATCGAGAAAATAATATCCGCGTTTCATGATTCTATCGAAGTATTCTGAAGTTATGTAGACTACAGTCTCCAGAGTTGATTTTTCAAGTCATTGGATGAACAAAAATGTCCCATATTTTGAAGAACGAACCATGAAAATCTTCTTTGAACAAGGCTTTCTTGTCTTGATGAGTTTCATTCACTTCTCAGATCCATATATGCACACTTTCGAGAGATGAACAAGTCTATCTTGTCTTGTTGATGAGTTTCATTTCACTTCTCAGATTCCATATGCACACTTTCGAGCGAAAATAGAAATCTCTTTCTCCTCTTGAGTGTTCAAAATTGACTACATTGTTATTTAACTGAAAGAAGCAAGAGAAGAGATAGTTCTGTATAAATTGGTTAGCAAAAGAATTCAACCTTGATATTAAATATCTTCTTGTATCTTCAGCATCATAGAAAAATAAACATTGAAACTTTGCACAAAGATAGTTGAATAAAAACACTTTATGATTTTGATAATATTAACATGTTATAGACACCTAAAAGTATATTTAATCAGTGGTAAAAAAATAAACATTTCACTGATCAAATTATTTCGCTTCCATTTTGAAAGCTTCGAAGCTTCTGGTGCTAGTCTATCTCAACTTCATTTCTCTCGCAATTCCCGCACAAACTTTACGTGAATCGTTTTTAAGTTTGCTGGATAAAATGAAACAAGTTTATTTGCTAGCGTCTTTTGTTCTAGTATTGGATTATCCCTTTAAAAGGTTTTCCTCGGAAAATCGGAAAAACGGTTATTCAAATCGTCGTTTCGGCTGCCGTAATTATCGGCTCGGCTGCCGTATATTTTGGTGTTCCATAATGGGGTCCATAAGAGGGTCCATAAAGGTGTTCCATTTTGGGGATCCAAGAAGTGTCGTAACCCATAAAGAAGAACGTTTAATATAATGCAGCTTTTTGTAAAAATATCTAGAATTTAATAGTACCAAATATCCAGATCTCTGTTCCTTTCTTTTGTCCTTTGTTGTACTTCCTCTTTCTTCCGAAAAGACTCTTGTCTATTTCAACTCTTCCAGATAGTTTTTCATTCCTCATGTTGTTCCAAACGTACTCCATAAAAATGTCCCTTAGGAAGTTTGCATAATCGACTGCTGTATGTCCATAGGCTATTCCAGAATTTTGGCAGCATTTTCTTAAAGTTGCTCCTAGGACAAATTCCCTCATAAACACTAAAGTCTCACGAATATTATACTTAGTTTTTTCGAAAAAGGAAAATTTCCTTATTGTCAATTCACAGCCCTTTTTAGAACATCTCCACGACTGTCCATCTGGATTGTCTTTCCGTTTATTAATTTTCATTTCCTTATTACACTTGCACTTTGGTGCATTCAAAAGTAGGCCATTATCTCTACACCAGCCTAATAAGTTTACACTTAGCAAAAGTTGAAAATAATTAAATGGATTTAGTAAGTCTGAAAATCTCGTGCCAGCGATTGCCTCTTCTTCGATTTTGTTGGTGTAACTTCCGTGCTTTGGACAGCTGTCGTTTAATGCCATGTTGATGAAAGACTAGCACTATCACATTTTCCGACATTTAAGCTCTTTGTCGGGTAAAGACCTAATACGGAGACTTTTGATACTTTTGGTACTAAAAAGACCCTCCATTCCAGTTGTACTTGTACTCAGACTTTTGCGCCAATTTAAATAAAAGGCACTACTTTGCAGTCTTTAAAACAAACAGCTTCTTAAGTTGAAGTCAGGTAGTTAACAATGGCAGCACACAACAACTTGCTCGGCAGTCCTATTTTACCACCACACGAAATACCGACGGTACCAATGATGGATGCATACATGGTTACCGTGTGTAGATATACACCAGAAGAATACCGCTCTAATCGATTACAAATGGTTAGAATCATCAGTAATGAAGTTTTGCCACCTATTGACTCTTGGCCAGTGAAGTATCAATTAATGTTCTGGAAGAAGCCCATGACGGACAAGGAAACTGCGCATATGATGTGGTTTTTAACAGGTGATTTCATTTTCATAATTTATACTTTGAATTAAAGAAGTCTTCTAACTTAAACTGTTTAACCATTGATCGGATTTTAGTATCAACTTTAAGTTAGACTTAATCTTTCATATAATAATGCAGGCATATTATTATCTTTCTTCGAGTAATGGATTGTCACCACTTTTTTCAACATGCTGGATCCTCTCTTCTCAGTACAAGAACCGAGGAAGGACAAGTGTTTTGAAAAAGAGGGTGAGACAACTCGACTGGCTCATGCACAATTTTGGGACCCACAAGGCCCGATGGTTCTACTTTTGTCTACACCACCGTAGATTATTTTACTTCAATGGAAATGCAAAAGACGTTCCTCAAGGTGATTAGAATAAATAAAATTTATAAGCATGTTATTGAACCTTCTATAAGCGTTTAAAGAACGACACATGATATATAGGGATTCAATTCATAACATCATATAAGTCGTTCTTTAAACACTCGTTATTCGATTTAATAAGTGTTTAAAGAACGACACATGATATATTGTGGAAATAAAAGGAATTCAATTCATAATATCATATATGTCGTTCTTTAAACACTCGTTATTCGACTTAATAAGTGTTTAAAGAACGACACGATATATTGTGGAAATAAAAGGAATTCAATTCATAATATCATATATGTCGTTCTTTAAACACTCGTTATTTGACTTAATAATTGTTTAAAGAACGACACATGATATATTGTGGAAATAAAAGGAATTCAATTCATAATATCATATATGTCGTTCTTTAAACACTCGTTATTCGACTTATTATAGTATCATATTGGTTGAACATTGTATTCATATTTATTTTGTAAAAATGAAACTTGTATATCTCGAAACTTATTTGAATAGTACATGATTAGAAATCTAAATGAATTTGAAATAGAAATCAGGGAAATGCGGGGCAGATGTATAATTATACGTATAATTAACACTCGATAAACGACGAATTTTAACGAAGAAAAATTTCGTTTCCGGGACGGGGCTAAAGTGCAAGAATGCCGCAACCCCCTTATGAAAATGGTGCAATTTTATCAACAAGCAAAACTCTTTACTGTTGTTTTACACACAACTTTGGAGTACTTGATAGGTATTATTTTCAGGTTCTGCAGTGAAAACGGCAGCGCCGTGCAGCATGAAGGCGGACATTTTGAGATATTTTTTGTTAATTAACTTTCCCACTTGAACTTTGCTGATATTTGTGGGAACCCCCCACCCCCCCACCATCTATCAATACTCCCCTTAAATGGTAAAACTCCCCTTATATATAGGAAATTGAAAGAAAAAAAGACCCACTTACAAAAATTTATGGGGGGGGCAGAAACGATGACTGATTATGAAAAGTGACACAATAATCTTAGCTTTTTCTTCATCATAAACCTTACCAAACGTTTATCAGTCACTGATATTTGCCACATTGTCACCACATTTGCAGTTTCAATTTGCGAGAATTTTTTTGGTACCATCTTTATTTAATTTTCCTTATATAAACAAACAGCTGCCTAATAACGGAAGTTCTGCCGAGTAACGGAATACGGACTGGGGACTAAAAGCGGAATCTGCTATTCGGCAAAAGACACTAATCGGCAGATCATTTCATTCACTTCTCAGATCTATATATGTACACTTTCGAGAGAAAATAGAAGTCTCTTTCTCCTCTTGAGTGTTCAAAATTGACTACAGAGAATATTATACACAATATCTGTAGGTTTACTTGCTATTTAACTGAAAGAAGCAAGAGAAGAGGTCAGTACAGTCAAGTATCAATATTTGAGGTATTACGAAAATCGCTACTTTTTGCCGTAATTGCTTTCGTTTTTAACATAACGTCTTAGCAACGGGTACCCCGGGCATAGTTACGGGGCATTGAGAGAAAATCCTGACACTATCATATTCTACATTACAAAATACACCTGTTCTATGTTGGGTTTTTTTTTCGGTGTTTTGTAGGCTTAATTATCGTCATGCAAAGTAAATAAAAACCCCTGGAAATCTTTAGGTTTTGATAAACAAAATACTTACATACTATTCTTTACATTTCAGGTATTCATCCAATCAGAATTCACGCTCAGAAACTTTCAACCAATCAAAGTTCAACCGTGACGCGGGAGATGATCCAATCAGAATCCCGAAGCTAAAGACTTAAGCCAATCAGAATTTGTTAGCGATCAGTATTCATCCAATTGGAATCGCGTAACACGAAAGCGAAAGTGAAAGTCAAGGCGGAAATATATTATATAGTCAGCCTGTCCCAAGCCAGGATAAAGACAGAGGGACCCAGAGAGGACTAATTACCCTTTCATTATAACATCGTCTCTCTAAGAGGAAAAAGAATTCGGCCATTCTTTGTTGTTTGTAGATCTGACAGGAGAAAACATTTTATTTTCATACTATATATATTTGCCTAGTACATCAGGATGTGCGAGGATGTCCCCTGCCTGGTGTCTAGTGCAGTCGGCTCCAAAGGAGTCTAAGGTGTTTACACCTTCGTTGATTCATTTTTTGTTTTCTTCTTCTGTCAGTCTACCTGGAGTTTGTTGTCATCTTGTACAGGCCGCTGGGGTAATGTCGCCTGACTGTCTTGAATGACAGTCAGCCTGTCCCAAGCCAGGATAAAGACAGAGGGACCCAGAGAGGACTAATTACCCTTTCATTATAACATCGTCTCTCTAAGAGGAAAAAGAATTCGGCCATTCTTTGTTGTTTGTAGATCTGACAGGAGAAAACATTTTATTTTCATACTATATATATTTGCCTAGTACATCAGGATGTGCGAGGATGTCCCCTGCCTGGTGTCTAGTGCATCGGCTCCAAAGGAGTCTAAGGTGTTTACACCTTCGTTGATTCATTTTTTGTTTTCTTCTTCTGTCAGTCTACCTGGAGTTTGTTGTCATCTTGTACAGGCCGCTGGGGTAATGTCGCCTGACTGTCTTGAATGACAGTCAGCCTGTCCCAAGCCAGGATAAAGACAGAGGGACCCAGAGAGGACTAATTACCCTTTCATTATAACATCGTCTCTCTAAGAGGAAAAAGAATTCGGCCATTCTTTGTTGTTTGTAGATCTGACAGGAGAAAACATTTTATTTTTTGAATTTCTTCACATATATATAATGTGTTTTTTTGAAATATTTCTTGACTCATATTGAGTTACTTCTTTCCATCTTAACTCATATTGAGTTACTTTCTTCCTTAAAGTCATTTTAGATCACTAGTTTTACATTGACGGATTTCTATGTCATCATTATTTTCCTTTTCTACTCCAACCTGATTGATTTTCTGTGAATGTTCATTCTAGATTTTTGTTGTATTTATATTGTCTTTTTATTTTGTGGGTTTTTGTCTTTATTGAGGCCCCCCCAGCGGACCCAAAATTCACGCAATCACGCCAATTTTTTTTCGATTTCACGCCATCACGCCTGAAAAATTTGATTTTCACGATCACGCCAATTTTTTTCGATTTCACGCCATTACGCCTAGAAAATTTAGTTTTCACGCTCATATTTTGTTGTATAAACTTTTAATTGTTGCCCGCATATATGTGTGTTTGGTCGTCAATCAGTTTTCCGGTATTCTCATATGCGTAAGTCAAGATTAAATCATTTTTCTTATCGAAAACACCCGAAAAATCTAGATAAAATTTAACCTCTGTTTTTCTATTTTTTACAGGGGTCAAATTCCAGTTCTTTTGGGTGTTTTCGATAGGAAAAATGACGTAATCTTGACTTATGCATATCAAAAATTGTTGGACAACTGGTCACATCAAAGGGCACCGGTTTGAGGGCTGAGGTATATTTGAGTAAATTGTCAAAGCCCACCATGGTTGGGTAACGGAGAAATTTTTTGAATTTTGGAGGGTTCAAAGTGCTATTTTAGGACCCATTTCAATTCAATTTGAAAAATAATTCATGTAAAAATAATGGAAATCTTTTAAAAGTACAAGCAACATGAGGGGCCATGCCCCCTGGTCCCCCCGTTGACGGGTCCCATGGGCATTAATTGTGAATAGTTTTCAAAAGGGGAACGAGGAGGCGCAACCATGGTTTGCGCCGACGGGAGAAAATTTCAATTAAGTATGGCTAAAATCGCCCTCATTTAAGGGACGAAATGGAGTTTTTACAAGCTCTTATCTGATTTGGTTGGTCGTTAACCAGTAATAAAAGAATTTTGTTACTTTTTCTAAGGGACGCGTCATTTTTATTACTTCAAATGACCAATTATTAAAGCCGTATCTTATAAAAACTCCATGTCATCTGTCATTTACTCTCTTTTTCCAAAATATAGTTTAAACATCACAGGATTCCTTTGATCAATCTGCTTAAAATTACACCTCATAATAAACCTGTTGCTTCTTTCTGTTTAAGGATTTGCTACAAATGTTTGCTTTCCTGAAATAAAAGACCTGATATCTTTGATGCATCTATAAGAATAAGCATCTAAGAAAGAGAGGAGAATGTTAGTTACGGAGGAAGTGCAACCATGGTTTGCGCTGAAAGGGAAAATCTTCAATTTTCGACCCTCTCATAGCATTCGACTTTATTATTTTGAAGACTAGCTAGCAACTGCTAAAAACAATCGGAAGTTACAAGGATGAATGGCAGATGAATAGAACTGTTTGCACCGTTTCTTTTATGTTTTAAAATGAGATCTATAGGAGACCCTATAGGAGGCCCACCATAGTTGGGGCCGACCAAGAAAATTTTGAAATTTAAACCCTCTAAATTGGGTAAAATGGACATAGAAATACGATTCAACTAATAAATATAATTTTCACGATCACGCTAAACTGCCAATTTCACGCCATCACGCCTAAAAAAACTCGATTTCACGATCACGCCGGCACTTCATTTTCACGCCATCACGCCGTTTTTTTCAAAATTTCACGCCATCACGACACGAAAAACCCTCCATCACGCCATCACGCCAACCGCTGGGGGGGCCTCTTTATTGTTTCCATTTTGAGTAGTTGAAGGTTTTATACTTCTAGACTATATATATATGAATATGAACAACGGTACATGAGCAAGCTCATCGAGGAAGATAAGGTTAAAGCTCGCCATTTTCATTCAACAAAGAGATTCATTGACGATTTGTGTGCTATCAATGATGGGAACTTGTTTCAATCTGTGTATGGAGAAATCTATCCAGATGAACTTGAACTCAAAATTGAACATTCTGGATCTCATGCTTCTTTTTTAAACCTAGATATTTCCATCAACGACGGGATTTTTATTTACAAGTTGTTTGATTAGCGCGACGCTTTTCCTTTTTCTATAGTTCGAAAGCCACATAAAGATAGCAACATGCCTGAATCCATTTTTTATTCTTCGTTTGTTGGTGAACTTCTCAGGATTGCTCGATCAACGTTACTTTTCGAGGACCTGAAAGTTAAAGCTAAAGTTTTCATTGAAAGAATGCGCCGTCAGGGTGCTGATAACGCAAAGCTAGATTGCAGTCTTCGTAGGGTGATTGTCCGTCATATCTCAGAATTTGCAAGATTTCAACTTTCTCAAGATTCAGTCGTTCGCCAGCTTTTGCGGTGAGCGGTCACGGGTGTACGGGGCTTCGAACCGGGTTCTAGTCCGACTTTTTTTAAATTCTCATTCTTTTCCCACTCTTTCCATCTTCTTCTTTGAACTGTAAAAGAGCCACAGGGTTGGATAGTGGCGATCCAATCCCAGTTCCTTCCCATCTAGTATGCTTTCTACAACGTTGTGGCAGAAACGTGTCAAAGGTGTGGCAACTTTGTCTAGTAGAAAGTACACTTCTTTTTTCATTGTTATTTTAGTTTCTTCGGCTGGTTCCGTGGAGTTTAAGTTTTAGTTTATTTTATATTTGCGCGCGTTTCATACTTTCACTAAACACATCTTTTTACATCTTTTTATCTGTGGTGGTGTCTAGCTAACACTGCTTGGCCTACCTACACAACCATATTTCCATCATATAGGAGGATATTTTCACAAATGGCCGAAATCCTGTGTAGGTCGAAAACTGAGGAACAGATAATGTGTTTTCTTGAAAGAAAATTTTTTTTTGACTCACATTGAGTTACTTCTTTCCATCTTAACTCATATTGAGTCGCTTTCTTCCTTGTAGTCACTTTAGATCACTAGTTTTGCATTGATGGATGTCTATGTCATCATTTTTTCCTTTTCAATTCCAACCTGATTGATTTTCTGTGAATGTTCATTCTAGATTTTTGTTGTATTTATATTGTCTTTTTGTTTTGTGAGTTTTGTCTTTATTGTTTCCATTTTAAGTAGTTGAAGGTTTTATACTTCTTGACTATATATATATATATAGTATGAAAAAATAAAATGTTTTCTCCTGTCAGAACTACAAACAACAAAGATTGGCCGAATTCTTTTTCCTCTTAGAGAGACGATGTTACAATGAAAGGGTAATTAGTCCTTTCTGGGTCCCTCTGTCTTTATCCTGGCTTGGGACAGGCTGACTGTCATTTAAGACAGTCAGGCGACATTACCCCAGCGGCCTGTACAAGATGACAACAAACTCCAGGTAGACTGACAGGAGAAGAAAACAAAAAATGAATCAACGAAGGTGTAAACACCTTAGACTCCTTTGGAGCCGACTGCACTAGACATTAGGCAGTTCTGTATAAATTGTTTAGCGAAAGAATTCAGCCTTGTTGGAAATATCTTCTTGTATCTTCAGCATCATAGAAAAATAAACATTGAAACTTTGCACAAAGATAGTTGAATAAGAACACTTCATGATTTTGATAATATAAACATGTTATATCTAAGAAAAGTTTGAAAATCTCTCATGGATCAAAACACTACCCTCAACATAATCTCAGCAAAAGCTGAAACACCATCACACCCCAATTGTTCGACCGACAATACCAACAAATATGATACAAAACAGACAAAACATTCAAACAAACAACTATACAAAGAAAAAGAAAATGGCAAGATGAAGACAAAGCCTAGAGTCAGGTGTGGTACCAAGAGTAAGCACTCTCTGGCGCCCTCGAGCCATCCGTCATCTTTATCAAAGAAGAAATAGTGATCATACACTATTTCGTACATAAAAAAAACAGAGAAAAGGGATTTAAATAAAACAAATTGTAAACAAAAAAGTTTAAAATTTCTGACCATACAGTGAAGTACAGCAGAAAGAAAAAGAAAAAGTTGAAAGGTTGACCGAGAGCCCGGTTCGGAACCCCGTAACTGAGTGGCCGTACACATTGGAAACGAATTAGAAAATGAGACAAACTCAACAAACTTAGACACAAACTACAAATATACTGGACAGAGAAAAAGATACAACACATTGAAATATAAAACGACTCTATCGATTAAAAAGAAATGAAAAGTAGTAAATTAGTAAAAGAAACAGTGACAAGTCCAAAAATTTTTGCGGAACGACCGTTTTGAGGGCGCGAAGCGAAGCGCCCGAATAGGGAGTGTAGCATCCTTTCTCTAGATCTGCGCGTGGCGTAAAAAAATCTGTATATGTACGAAAATTTCTGAAAATGAGCCGGTGGGATGGCGAAATATCAACTTTGCTTCGTGTTGGATGGGGTTAAAATTAGTTTAGCACTAATTGAAGTGTTTGTTTCATAAATTACTTATTTTAATAGAATATAATCTATGTTTTGAGTATTATAATGTAAGATCTATTAAATATGTATTTTCCAAAAATCAAAATGTTAAAAACATAACTAAAAGTTTCATGCACTTACGTACAATCATCAGATGTGACTAAAAACAGTGTTGAAAAGAAATTTATGTACAAGAAAAAAATTCTGATTCATTAAAAAGTGATTAAAACATGTGAGATCTATGTAAGATCTATTATGAAAATTGCAACTTTTGTACAAATAATAGTAATAGTACCAAAACTTTATCTCATTTGCTTTTTTCCCGCTTCTTCCAGATGTCTGGGCCCAGTCTTTTTTTCTGCGTTTCATTTTCAAAACAACAAAGATGGCCCTGAAAACCAACGAATCTCTTCGGCTTTTGAGGTGCATGCATTAACTTTTGGACTGATTATGGCCCATTGAAAGGTAAATCTTCATTTTTTTTCACCTTTATATTTTCAACTACCTTTGGAATGTTACATTAGTACTTTTTTCTTTGTGTTGACTTTTTTGTATTAAATTGGATTTCATCTTACAAAACAAAATGTTTTTTTCTCGGCCATGTGTTTCATGGATATCATATGGCCATGTTTTCTTTCCACAGGCTTATTTTTTATTCATATGGGTCGTGTGTTTATTCCATTTTACTCTAACTATAATTATTTATCTCTTCTGTCTTCAGGTGAAGGAGCTTGATTGATGTGATGGGTGACTTTTAACTACCGATCGGCCGACTGGCTGAATCAGCAGTGTTTCAGAGTTTTGGTGGGTGAACAACAAAGAAGCAGCATAAAACCAAAATATACATAGCATTATTATGACTGTATGAACAGATTGTGATTGATGGAGAATAATAAAATGGTCCTGCTGAATATAAATTGTGCCAGTTCCATGTTATTCCGTACAATGTTTACGAGACAAAAGAGAAGACTGTACTGGAAAGCAGAATCAAAATGATAATTACTAGTTGCTATTTTCGTCATTGAAGAATTCTTCAATATTTATTCGATAATGGAATCAATTTGGTTTGGCTTGATTGATTGTTGATTCCATTATCGCTTGCTGACTCTCGAGAGATTTTTGTTTAACATTGGAGCTTGATCATCATCAATTAGAATAATGCCGATTTATATTTGTACGATAAAGTGATAACAAAAGCATGATTGATGACTTTAGCCCAAAAGACAACTTAAATGATAAAAGTACCTTTATGTTACTTTTGATGCTAGCTCGAATATATTTTCAAACAAGATATCTTTCACAAAAAAGTGTTTTTTACTGGCGAATCAACTTATAATTTCATAAACTCTTTGACGTGAGATTGTAGATAACGCTTGTTATTATTACCGCCTAATAAATAGTAATGGCATTACTTTAATATACTTAAATGAATTATAGAAGTTTTTGAATTTTATTTTGCAAGGCAAGGTTCTTGAAAAAATTAGTTTGGACTGGTTTGGATTGATTTTATAAATGAAACATTGGGAACATCTTTTTGCCGAACACTCAATATCGCAAAAATAGACTCACAAAAAGACAAAATTTCATCACACAAAAAATCTCACTAGTCTTGATAAGTTACTGGAAATTATTGCTAGGCTGCTGATTCTATTTCGGGAAATTGATACTACATTTGAAGTGAATGATATCATAAAGAGGTAGCACATTTTGAGAGATTGTATACTAGGTTCTAATAGCTGAAAAGCTCAAGATCATCTTTCAAACTACGCACTATTTTCTTTTAAATTTTGAAGGGAAATGTATAATATGATTTTTGAATTGTTGATAAATTTGTCTTTGTAAAAGTTTTATAGAGAGCTAAGTAATTGTTTCAAAAAGTCACAAAAAGATGGGATAAAAGTCTTTCAATTTATTCAGATAAACTACCAGCCTAAAGCCTAATGTAATATCTTTGTTGTTGGTCATTCAGCCATTGCACAAGAAACAATTGTGTTCTTTTTTTGTCACTTGCACTATTTTTTATAAGAACCAGTAAATTTTTTTAAAGGTTTGGCTGTCCTTTTTTGCACTTTGAGCCTGAAATTGTTTTTGAATTGCTCAAAACCCGGCGTATTTAATTTTTGAGCCTCATATGTGACTCCCCAAGCGATTTAAAGTACCTGAAAATAGTACCGGTCTTTAGACAGTCTTTTAAGGACCGGTAAATGACCGGTAAAAATTTACTAAAAGGCCGCTACGAGTCTAGTTAATTTAGTTGCCGCTGCGAAGCGTCCGGTCCTAGACCGGCCCCAGACCGGCCCGGATTGCCCAGTCGACTTCCTTTTACAACAATTTTTTCATGTAATCGTTACTAAAAATCACTAACTAGCGGCCCGGACCGGTCTAACGAACGACCCGGACCGGTCTGACGAATGACCCAGACCGGTCTGACGAGCGGTCAGGACCGGTCTAACGAGTGGTCAAGACCGGTCTAACGAGCAGCCACGAGCGTCTAGAAGCGGCCGGGACCGTTAGAGATCACATTTCTAGAAGGTCTGGAGGCCGATGTAAAACAAAAATTTAACCGCTACTAGACCGCTCGTAATACCGGACCAAGACCGGTCTGATTTTCAGGTACTTTAAATCGCTTGGGAAGTCACATATTGTTCTTATAAAATTCTTATAAAAAAGAAAGAGTTGAGTTGGAAAACATTATCAATAAAAGTTTGACTTATAAAAATAATTTGTTAGTGTCGAAATTTCTTCGCTTTGCAAAAACGGAACGGTCGTTCCGCAACCCCTTTTATGTTGATTTGTTGTTTAGTTGTGGAGTACCTTAAAAAAAGAAATTTTGGCGGAAAGAAAATTTGGCGGATTTGGCGGATTTGACTGAAATCCGCCAAATTAAGTTCCCGCCAAAATTTCTTTTTTCCACCATCCGCCAAATTAAATTCCCTCCAAATTAAACATTTTGAAAATATGATCTCTTTTAAGGTGTTTTTGCTATTTTTTCGCTGTTTTGACGCCATCTTAAGGTTAAATTTTTAAGCGACCGCCAAATTTAGTTTTTTTGTGCATCCGCCAAATTAAATTCCCTCTGAAAAAACTTATTTGGCCATCCGCCAAATTAAATTCCCGCCAAAATTTCTTCCTTTAAGGTAATGAATCTGAAAATCTTTTCGCATTACTGAAAAAGGTTCTCAAAACTTGATGGCGACCATACATTTTCTTCAAAACTTTTTCCAACCATGTAATCTTTGCTCCTTGCTTCTTTGCTCTATCAATAAGAGACATACTTGCACTAATGAAATTGTTCACGCTGGAACAGACCCTACCGATCCTCAAAATTTCAGCTCCCACACAGTCCAAAACATCCGAGATGGAATATTGGTTGACGCAAATAAAATACGAACAATCGAAAAAAGAAAGTTATCTCTTTTGTCATAGAGTTTTGCATCTATGTAACTGTTGTCATTGGTTAATGAGAGATCCAGAAAAGTAATAGTATCGCCTGAACTTTCAAGATTCAGAAGCAGCCGCCGGCGGAATTTTTCGATATATCTGTTCTTTTTTTCCAGGAGAGAAAATTTAACAAATAAATCTAGGGACCATGTCCTTTCTGAACACCTGCTTAGAATCCAGGAGTCGGCTACAAAATATCTGTTCTCAAAATCCAGGATCATGTTCCAGAAAAACCACCTCAAATTTTCCAGCACCCCCTTGGTCGAAAATCCAGGAGCAAGTAATCAAATAACACATCAAATTTTCCAGGAGCCTCAAAATACCGATTTTGTAAGAACTTCGCGGATTGATAATTTTGCAAATTTTCGCGGGAACTTAATTTTGCGGTTTTAGACCCAGATCTACCTTAGGAGAGGAAATTTTGGCGAATTGCCTGAAAAATTCGCCAAAATTAGATAGTTTTGTCATTCGCCAAATTTGATTTACCTTCGTTAAAGTCTCTATTTTTCCTTAAAGTGCTATGTTTTTACCCTTATTCAGCTAAAATATTAAACAAAGTCATTCGCCCGTATTAATTCTCGCCAAATTTAGAAATATTCTTGAATCGCCAAAATTTCTTCTCTCAACAAGGTAATACAGATTCAAGACTCGCGAATCTATCAAATAGAAGGTTCCTGGGCTAATTAATTTTCGCTTTATTCGGATTAAAAAAGTCGTGAAATCTTTTGGTTTTAATTTCGCGAGTCAAGAGTTTTGAAAATTTTAGCGAATAAGACTGAAGCTTAAAATGGCCATTTTTTGTCAAGTACGGACACTTTCATGGGTTTTCTGCCGAAAATTATGTGCGTTTTAATTTAGCGGAAGTGCGAAAAAAAGTTCAAATACCGTCACCGACAATTTTTAGGTTTTATTTTAGGCCTATTTCGCAAGGATAGGTATTTCAACTGCAACAATTGTTGATGAAATAAGGAGCAAGGGAGTGTGATTATTTACGTGGGTCCCGTGCCCTCGTGGGTCCAAAAAAAAAACCCGTGGGTTAAAAAAAAAACCCATGGGTCCAAAAAAAAAAAACTCGTGGGTCCAAAAAGAAAAACCCGTGGGTATTTCGTGGGTCCAAAAAAATTTACGTGGGTATCTCGTGGGTGCAAAAAAAAATCACGTGGATATCTCGTGGGTCCAAAAACAATTACGTGGGCATCTCGTGGGTCCAAAAGATTTACGTGGGTATCTCGTGGATCCAAAAAATTGCGCCAAGACTCTATGTGTATAGACTCGCGCCGAACAAAAACCTTGTGAGTTTTTTAAGTACTTTAGAGTTGTAAGACTTTTCCAGAGAGGCTGTTTTCCTACAAAAGTGTGTACAATCGTAACGTATATCTTTTATTACAAGAGATGTAAATTTCATTGGTAAGAAAATATTATTGATTGAATAATTGACTTTATGTAAAAATAGACTATGACTTTTCGGACCCACGGGGGCACGAACCCACGAGGGCACGGGACCCACGTAAATAATCACACTCGGAGCAAGGAATACCCTGCTGAAAATTTCATTTTTCAACTGTTATTATTATCTCATTATATCAGAAGAACGTTCTAATTTCGATGTGCAATTAACATAGAGGAGGTGAAGTTTAGTGACTGAGGAGGGGCAACAATGGTTTATGCCAACGGGAGCATGATAGAGAGATTTGACTGAACATTCAAAATTGGATAAAAGCAGAGAGCTGCCTTCTCATCAAAAGCACAACACCTAAAAACTTAAAAGAAACCGAATACTTTTTTGAGAAGACAGAAGACCCCACTCACAGGGGTGGAAGGAATAAAGACAGAAAAGTACACATTGAGTTTTAATTGTTTTTTCTTTTTCTCGCATTATTGTTAGGGCGAGGTCGGGGCTTGGACAAACCAAGCCCACGAACCCAACAACCCAACGCCTGGTCTGAGTTGTCGTTCGTCCCGTGCTCCCTGACCTCGTACAGAAATTCGCGGTACGTACGTTCTGTAATAAAAAAAGAGTATGATTAATCTAAGTTTAGATCTCCAAAACCAGACCTGTTCATATTTAGACCAATTCATTTTTGCACCCATTCATGCTATGTTAATACAAGCTATAAACCGTTTAGTGCAAGGGCTTATGTATCATCAAAAAAGCTTCTCGTGTGCACAGGTTTGATACAAGCAAACTAACTTTTAATCTGATGCACTGACCCCTCAAGGATTAAGAAAATCTTGGGCTACAAAATCCTAACACCCCTGTTGCCATGGAAAATGACCTCATTGGTTACCATAGCAACAAAAAATAAAAGTCGTCAAATTCAAAGTTTTTTTGTTCCATTCGAAAGAGCATGAAAAACTGGTAAAGAAAATGGTCACAACCTAAATGTATATATCTCGAGATGTTAAGAAAATAAGACAAAATGACGTCATAAATGATGACGTCATCGAAAAATGAAAAAGGGTCCAAATTCAATTTTTTTTGGCTCATTCGAGAGAAAACCTTCGGGAACAAAAATATTACTACGAAAAAGCTTGAAAATCATTTAAAGAAGCCAAAATTGATATCTTTGATTTTTGCCTGTGAAAGGTTGGAGCTTAGGGGCACGCCCAGCCAGCAGATTAGAGGCAAAAATTAAAAAAATCAATTTTGGCTAATAGCCTCTTTTAAAATGATTTTTGAATGCTTACGTAATTTTGAAAAACGAAATGTCCTGGACCTTCCATATTTTCCTGTCATATTGGAGTATAAGTTTCACTTACCGATGCATTGCTCCAAGGGGTGACTTCGGATTTTCTTTGCTTTCAACTCTGAAAAATAAAACAAATTAAATTATCCTTTCCGTAGAGATGCAAATGTTTCAAATAATATTGGAAAAAGATTTCACTTGCAGAAGAAATTGTAAAATTTAGTTGATTGCAAATCTTGCAAAAATCTTCTTTTGACTTGCACAGCCGTAAATAAAAATACTCACCGGCTAATTGTGCTTTTAGGCTCAAAATTTCAGCTTCTTGGGCTTCGATCGTTGCTTGGTCGCTCGATTCGGTTGATTCGGAAGACGACATTTTTATTTAGTTATTAGGAGATAAATCTAGACGAGAAAGATAATAATTTCAACATTGGAACTCCGAGTGGTTTACAGCAAACTTTCCCTTGATCTATCCACCAAATAGATTAACATGATTGCAATTCTCACGAAAGTTCCTTCCCCTATAGCAATTGGATACATAGCATCGTTTGAAAGTGACTTTTAATTTTATCGAAAAAGGGAACGTATCGAATAGTAGAACGTCGAATTAGAGAGCATCAACTGTAAAGTGAACAGCAGGAAAAGGGAGGCCCGGAAAACCCGAGTTACAAAAACCCAAGTTACGACGAATGTGACGTCACAAGTCTCAAATTATGACGTCATTCGTCGTAACTCGGGTTTTCCGGGCCTCAGGAAAAGGAATTGACAACTGTAATATCTCATTCGCTACAACAATAAGGCTCTCCAATAGACTACAATAGACTTTATAAAACATCCAATCTTCTGTGACATCTGATCTTTCTACCTGGAAAATCAGATTAAATAGTAAAACCAATATCAAATACATAAAACTTAACTTTCAATCTTTCTTACTGTATCCTTACTGGTAATGAAAACTAAGTGATACGCTAAGAGTACTGAAGGTTTGACAAGATTCCAGCCATTTTCATTTGGATAATAACTTTTTACGAGCTTTATTTATGCGCTGTCAACTGTCAAAGCGCACACAATAATTTTTCACTTTCGTCTTCATGAGAGTATTTGTGATTATATAAAAATGCGTTCTGTTTCATGACCTTAACGTATCTGATAAAAATCGTCAACAATTATTCCAAATGAAAATGGACGGACTTTAAGACAAAACAGGAAGAATTCAATCTAAAAAATTACAAACCATCCCTTACATAGAAATAGGTTAGGTGAAGTCTTGAATTTTCGATCCATTTGAGGTTACTTGAAGGGTAACAACAACCTGAAATTAAAAAAAAGCCAAGAAGGAAAAAGGCACACTGAAACCAACAGCGTTACACTTGAGGCTGCGAAGGTGCTGGGAACATAGAACATAGACCCCCCTACTGAAAATTTGCTTCCATTTGCTACCATATTCGTATATATTTTCGCGTGTTACAAATTTTTGCGAATCGCGAAATCTTTTCGAAAAAACGTGTTTCGCGTGTATTAAATTTCGCGATTCACTAAATTAGGTATTTTCAGAAAGTGGGAATATAAAGAAAAAGATTGATTTTGCTTGAAACACAACGTTTTTTATGTAAAAATACTAGCAAAATACTAAGAAATAATTTTTCGCGTGTATTTAATTTCGCGATTTTGTAATTTTGAAAAATTTAAACAGTATTAAATTTCGCGAAAATTGACCAAAAAACTCGCGAAATTAAGTACCCTTGAAAATTTGTAACACGCGAAAATATATACCAATAAGGCATGCTCTGGTTGTATCTTAAGAGGATTAATTTGCGTGAAGATTAGAGTTTTCCTCAAAATTCGCGAAAAACTAATCATATCTTTTGTTGAAACCCTTAGGAAAGAAAATAAAAGAAATTAGTTCAAAAAGGGGCTGATTCGCGAAATTTTATCCTCGCGTAAATATTTTCTGTGCTCGTGAAAATAAGTCCCTATTTTTGAAAGAAATTGGCTCGCGAAAATTTGGTGAAAACTTACATTTAATTTTCTCCATATCCGAGCCTGGAATATGCTTAGTGTTATGCTTATAAAGACATTAAAAGCGTCTGGTCCGCCCAACCACCCTTTCACATTGTGTTAAATTTCAAATGTATAGCAAGAACATGTGAAAAATCAAGGCGTAAAAGTAGTTTATAAGCTACTCTCGGGTACCTAATAGCTGTCCCCCCCGCTAATTAATTTTTCGAAAATTTTCCAACCCCCCCCCCGCTTATTAATTTTTGGGAAAATGTTTTTGAAAAATCCCTTTTTTGTCTTAATTATGCTGTATTAGCCTCCTTTTCAAACATTTTCCACCCAGGACATTTTTATTCCAACCCCCCCGGCTTATTAAATTTAGAGATTTTTTCCAACCCCCCTGCTTATTCCAACCCCCCCGGCTATTAGGTACCCGAGAGTATGCAAAAATAACCACAGTCATTAGTTCCGTGTTGCTTCAAAACTTTAGAAAAATAAACATTGAGATAGCAATCTTCAACAAAAAACTTGTAAATTTGACACAACTGCTTTTGTAATTTTATATCAGCGTTTGAGTAGATGCTATCATAAACATAGACCTTCCCATTTCGACCAGTCGACAACACCAAATGCTTATTTCTGACATGGTGAATTTGAATACTTCCATCATAAGTGTTGACTGGCATCAGGTTGTTCTTATCATTTTTAGAAATTTTAGCACCCTTAATAGGATCTTGAATACCCTTAAGGGCTGGGTAACTTCTTTCTAACAATGTCATTACCTCTTTCAAGAAGTTATCATTTAGCCAATTAGTTTGACTCGAGGTGTAATTGAATTTATCCAAAATTGAAACAGTTTTGCCTTTTGCTTTCTTATTTGAAGAGCTTGCTGGGTTTTTTTCTTCGCAAGTTTAAAGTCAATGGTTTCAGTGGAGGACTTGCCTGTGCTTGTTCCAATGCAAGCTTGGCCAGCCCTATTACGTTTTTTTATTTTAAATTTTTCATTCAGAGGAGTTTTGTCCTTTTCATTTTTTATTTTAAGAATTTTTTCAGGCTTATCAATGGTACTAGAATATTCAGAGCCTGGAGGCGAGTTTCAGTATCATTTGCCTGCTCTTTCTTTTGCTGTTCCTCTTCTAGGGTGTCGAGGAGTACATAACCATTCTCGTCTTTTTGGGCAACAAAGAATTGTGATATTTTCTTTTCCTTTTCTGTTGTTTTGTCAGACAGATATTCTGATGGTTTTATTTCTTTCAAAACCCTAACACTGTAATCATCACTAACAAAACCCTCCAATTGATTTTCCTTTGGAACTTTTTCATCACAATAAAGGAAAGAAAACGTTTTATACTTTTCATTTGATTCTAAAAAGGCAATTCCTTTTGAACACAATCGCCTGTACATTTCATGCTACCACAGAACCAATTGTATTCAACTCTGTGTGAAGTAGTATGGGATCTAAAATTATGAAGTAGTTCAGACCAGTGCAATTTGTCTTGGTTATATTTTATGTTTAATTTATTGTGAGTTTTTTTTGCCAAGTCTGGACCAGTGCAATCTGTCTTGGTTTTTATTTTAGATGGGCGATCACATAGAACTTTTACCACACAGAGTTGAGTACAAAAGGCACATGGCCGCATAATGCTACCACGGAACCAATCGTATTCAACTCTGTGTGAAGTAGTATGGGATCTAAAATTATGAAGTAGTTCAGACCAAGTCTGGTATTTTTGATGGACGATCACATTGAACTTTTACCACACAGAGTTGAGTACAAAAGGCACATGGCCGCATAATGCTACCACGGAACCAATCGTATTCAACTCTGTGTGAAGTAGTATGGGATCTAAAATTATGAAGTAGTTCAGACCAGTTCAATCTGTCTTGGTTATATTTTAGATGGGCGATCACATAGAACTTTTACCACACAGAGTTGAGTACAAAAGGCACATGGCCGCATAATGCTACCACGGAACCAATTGTATTCAACTCTGTGTGAAGTAGTATGGGATCTAAAATTATGAAGTAGTTCAGACCAGTGCAATTTGTCTTGGTTTTTATTTTAGATGAGCGATCACATAGAACTTTTACCACACAGCGTTGAGTACAAAAGGCACATGGCCGCATAATGCTACCACGGAACCAATCGTATTCAACTCTGTGTGAAGTAGTATGGGATCTAAAATTATAAAGTACTGTAGTTCAGACCAGTACAATCTGTCTTGGTTCTATTTTAGATGGGCGATCACATAGAACTTTTACCACACAGAGTTGAGTACAAAAGGCACATGGCCGCATAATGCTACCACGGAACCAATCGTATTCAACTCTGTGTGAAGTAGTATGGGATCTAAAATTATGAAGTAGTTCAGACCAGTGCAATCTGTCTTGGTTTTTATTTTAGATGGGCGATCACATAGAACTTTTACCACACAGAGTTGAGTACAAAAGGCACATGGCCGCATAATGCTACCACGGAACCAATCGTATTCAACTCTGTGTGAAGTAGTATGGGATCTAAAATCATGAAGTACTGTAGTTCAGACCAGTACAATCTGTCTTGGTTCTATTTTAGATGGGCGATCACATAGAACTTTTACCACACAGAGTTGAGTACAAAAGGCACATGGCCGCATAATGCTGACACGGAACCAATCGTATTCAACTCTGTGTGAAGTAGTATGGGATCTAAAATTAGGAAGTAGTTCAGACCAGTGCAATCTGTCTTGGTTATATTTTAGATGGGCGATCACATAGAACTTTTACCACACAGAGTTGAGTACAAAAGGCACATGGCCGCATAATGCTACCACGGAACCAATCGTATTCAACTCTGTTTGAAGTAGTATGGGATCTAAAATTATGAAGTACTGTAGTTCAGACCAGTACAATCTGTCTTGGTTCTATTTTAGATGGGCGATCACATAGAACTTTTACCGCACAGAGTTGAGTACAAAAGGCACATGGCCGCATGATGCTACCACGGAACCAATCGTATTCAACTCTGTGTGAAGTAGTATGGGATCTAAAATTATGAAGTAGTTCAGACCAGTGCAATCTGTCTTGGTTTTTATTTTAGATGAGCGATCACATAGAACTTTTACCACACAGAGTTGAGTACAAAAGGCACATGGCCGCATAATGCTACCACGGAACCAATCGTATTCAACTCTGTGTGAAGTAGTATGGGATCTAAAATTATGAAGTACTGTAGTTCAGACCAGTACAATCTGTCTTGGTTCTATTTTAGATGGGCGATCACATAGAACTTTTACCACACAGAGTTGAGTACAAAAGGCACATGGCCGCATAATGCTACCACGGAACAAATCGTATTCAACTCTGTGTGAAGTAGTATGGGATCTAAAATTATGAAGTAGTTCAGACCAGTGCAATCACTCTTGGTTTTTATTTTAGATGAGCGATCACATAGAACTTTTACCACACAGAGTTGAGTACAAAAGGCACATGACCGCATAATGCTACCACGGAACCAATCGTATTCAACTCTGTGTGAAGTAGTATGGGATCTAAAATTATGAAGTAGTTCAGACCAGTGCAATCTGTCTTGGTTTTTATTTTAGATGGGCGATCACATAGAACTTTCACCACACAGAGTTGAGTACAAAAGGCACATGGCTGCATAATGCTACCACGGAACCAATCGTATTCAACTCTGTGTGAAGTAGTATGGGATCTAAAATTATGAAGTACTGTAGTTCAGACCAGTACAATCTGTCTTGGTTCTATTTTAGATGGGCGATCACATAGAACTTTTACCACACAGAGTTGAGTACAAAAGGCACATGGCCGCATAATGCTACCACGGAACCAATCGTATTCAACTCTGTGTGAAGTAGTATGGGATCTAAAATTATGAAGTAGTTCAGACCAGTGTAATCACTCTTGGTTTTTATTTTAGATGAGCGATCACATAGAACTTTTACCACACAGAGTTGAGTACAAAAGGCACATGGCCGCATAATGCTACCACGGAACCAATCGTATTCAACTCTGTGTGAAGTAGTATGGGATCTAAAATTATGAAGTAGTTCAGACCAGTGCAATCTGTCTTGGTTTTTATTTTAGATGGGCGATCACATAGAACTTTTACCACACAGAGTTGAGTACAAAAGGCACATGGCCGCATAATGCTACCACGGAACCAATCGTATTCAACTCTGTGTGAAGTAGTATGGGATCTAAAATTATGAAGTAGTTCAGACCAGTGCAATCTGTCTTGGTTTTTATTTTAGATGAGCGATCACATAGAACTTTTACCACACAGAGTTGAGTACAAAAGGCACATGGCCGCATAATGCTACCACGGAACCAATCGTATTCAACTCTGTGTGAAGTAGTATGGGATCTAAATTTATGAAGTACTGTAGTTCAGACCAGTACAATCTGTCTTGGTTATATTTTAGATAGGCGATCACATACAACTTTTACCACACAGAGTTGAGTACAAAAGGCACATGGCCGCATAATGCTACCACGGAACCAATCGTATTCAACTCTGTGTGAAGTAGTATGGGATCTAAAATTATGAAGTAGTTCAGACCAGTGCAATCTGTCTTGGTTTTTATTTTAGATGAGCGATCACATAGAACTTTTACCACACAGAGTTGAGTACAAAAGGCACATGGCCGCATAATGCTACCACGGAACCAATCGTATTCAACTCTGTGTAAAGTAGTATGGGATCTAAAATTATGAAGTACTGTAGTTCAGACCAGTACAATCTGTCTTGGTTCTATTTTAGATGGGCGATCACATAGAACTTTTACCACACAGAGTTGAGTACAAAAGGCACATGGCCGCATAATGCTACCACGGAACCAATCGTATTCAACTCTGTGTGAAGTAGTATGGGATCTAAAATTATGAAGTAGTTCAGACCAGTGCAATCACTCTTGGTTTTTATTTTACCAGTAAGGATACAGTAAGAAATAGGTTAGGTGAAGTCTTGAATTTTCGATCCATTTGAGGTTACTTGAAGGGTAACAACAACCTGAAATTAAAAAAAAGCCAAGAAGGAAAAAGGCACACTGAAACCAACAGCGTTACACTTGAGGCTGCGAAGGTGCTGGGAACATAGAACATAGACCCCCCTACTGAAAATTTGCTTCCATTTGCTACCATATTCGTATATATTTTCGCGTGTTACAAATTTTTGCGAATCGCGAAATCTTTTCGAAAAAACGTGTTTCGCGTGTATTAAATTTCGCGATTCACTAAATTAGGTATTTTCAGAAAGTGGGAATATAAAGAAAAAGATTGATTTTGCTTGAAACACAACGTTTTTTATGTAAAAATACTAGCAAAATACTAAGAAATAATTTTTCGCGTGTATTTAATTTCGCGATTTTGTAATTTTGAAAAATTTAAACAGTATTAAATTTCGCGAAAATTGACCAAAAAACTCGCGAAATTAAGTACCCTTGAAAATTTGTAACACGCGAAAATATATACCAATAAGGCATGCTCTGGTTGTATCTTAAGAGGATTAATTTGCGTGAAGATTAGAGTTTTCCTCAAAATTCGCGAAAAACTAATCATATCTTTTGTTGAAACCCTTAGAAAGAAAATAAAAGAAATTAGTTCAAAAAGGGGGCTGATTCGCGAAATTTATCCTCGCGTAAAATTTTCTGTGCTCGTGAAAATAAGTCCTTATTTTTGAAAGAAATTGGCTCGCGAAAATTTGGTGAAAACTTACATTTAATTTTCTCCAATCCGAGCCTGGAATATGCTTAGTGTTATGCTTATAAAGACATTAAAAGCGTCTGGTCCGCCCAACCACCCTTCACATTGTGTTAAATTTCAAATGTATAGCAAGAACATGTGAAAAATCAAGGCGTAAAAGTAGTTTATAAGCTACTCTCGGGTACCTAATAGCTGTCCCCCCGCTAATAATTTTTCGAAAATTTTCCAACCCCCCCCCCGCTTATTAATTTTGGGAAAATGTTTTGAAAAATCCCTTTTTTGTCTTAATTATGCTGTATTAGCCTCCTTTTCAAACATTTTCCACCCAGGACATTTTTATTCCAACCCCCCCCGGCTTATTAAATTTAGAGATTTTTTCCAACCCCCCTGCTTATTCCAACCCCCCCGGCTATTAGGTACCCGAGAGTATGCAAAAATAACCACAGTCATTAGTTCCGTGTTGCTTCAAAACTTTAGAAAAATAAACATTGAGATAGCAATCTTCAACAAAAAACTTGTAAATTTGACACAACTGCTTTTGTAATTTTATATCAGCGTTTGAGTAGATGCTATCATAAACATAGACCTTCCCATTTCGACCAGTCGACAACACCAAATGCTTATTTCTGACATGGTGAATTTGAATACTTCCATCATAAGTGTTGACTGGCATCAGGTTGTTCTTATCATTTTTAGAAATTTTAGCCACCTAATAGGATCTTGAATACCCTTAAGGGCTGGGTAACTTCTTTCTAACAATGTCATTACCTCTTTCAAGAAGTTATCATTTAGCCAATTAGTTTGACTCGAGGTGTAATTGAATTTATCCAAATTGAAACAGTTTTGCCTTTTGCTTTCTTATTTGAAGAGCTTGCTGGGTTTTTTTCTTCGCAAGTTTAAAGTCAATGGTTTCAGTGGAGGACTTGCCTGTGCTTGTTCCAATGCACGCTTGGCCAGCCCTATTACGTTTTTTTATTTAAATTTTTCATTCAGAGGAGTTTTGTCCTTTTCATTTTTTATTTTTAAGAATTTTTTCAGGCTTATCAATGGTACTAGAATATTCAGAGCCTGGAGGCGAGTTTCAGTATCATTTGCCTGCTCTTTCTTTTGCTGTTCCTCTTCTAGGGTGTCGAGGAGTACATAACCATTCTCGTCTTTTTGGGCAACAAAGAATTGTGATATTTTCTTTCCTTTTCTGTTGTTTTGTCAGACAGATATTCTGATGGTTTTATTTCTTCAAAACCCTAACACTGTAATCATCACTAACAAAACCCTCCAATTGATTTTCCTTTGGAACTTTTTCATCACAATAAAGGAAAGAAAACGTTTTATACTTTTCATTTGATTCTAAAAAGGCAATTCCTTTTGAACACAATCGCCTGTACATTTCATGCTACCACAGAACCAATTGTATTCAACTCTGTGTGAAGTAGTATGGGATCTAAAATTATGAAGTAGTTCAGACCAGTGCAATTGTCTTGGTTATATTTTTGTTTAATTATGTGAGTTTTTTTTGCCAAGTCTGGACCAGTGCAATCTGTCTTGGTTTTTATTTTAGATGGGCGATCACATAGAACTTTTACCACACAGAGTTGAGTACAAAAGGCACATGGCCGCATAATGCTACCACGGAACCAATCGTATTCAACTCTGTGTGAAGTAGTATGGGATCTAAAATTATGAAGTAGTTCAGACCAAGTCTGGTATTTTTGATGGACGATCACATTGAACTTTTACCACACAGAGTTGAGTACAAAAGGCACATGGCCGCATAATGCTACCACGGAACCAATCGTATTCAACTCTGTGTGAAGTAGTATGGGATCTAAAATTATGAAGTAGTTCAGACCAGTTCAATCTGTCTTGGTTATATTTTAGATGGGCGATCACATAGAACTTTTACCACACAGAGTTGAGTACAAAAGGCACATGGCCGCATAATGCTACCACGGAACCAATTGTATTCAACTCTGTGTGAAGTAGTATGGGATCTAAAATTATGAAGTAGTTCAGACCAGTGCAATTTGTCTTGGTTTTTATTTTAGATGAGCGATCACATAGAACTTTTACCACACAGAGTTGAGTACAAAAGGCACATGGCCGCATAATGCTACCACGGAACCAATCGTATTCAACTCTGTGTGAAGTAGTATGGGATCTAAAATTATAAAGTACTGTAGTTCAGACCAGTACAATCTGTCTTGGTTCTATTTTAGATGGGCGATCACATAGAACTTTTACCACACAGAGTTGAGTACAAAAGGCACATGGCCGCATAATGCTACCACGGAACCAATCGTATTCAACTCTGTGTGAAGTAGTATGGGATCTAAAATTATGAAGTAGTTCAGACCAGTGCAATCTGTCTTGGTTTTATTTTAGATGGGCGATCACATAGAACTTTACCACACAGAGTTGAGTACAAAAGGCACATGGCCGCATAATGCTACCACGGAACCAATCGTATTCAACTCTGTGTGAAGTAGTATGGGATCTAAAATCATGAAGTACTGTAGTTCAGACCAGTACAATCTGTCTTGGTTCTATTTTAGATGGGCGATCACATAGAACTTTTACCACACAGAGTTGAGTACAAAAGGCACATGGCCGCATAATGCTGACACGGAACCAATCGTATTCAACTCTGTGTGAAGTAGTATGGGATCTAAAATTAGGAAGTAGTTCAGACCAGTGCAATCTGTCTTGGTTATATTTTAGATGGGCGATCACATAGAACTTTTACCACACAGAGTTGAGTACAAAAGGCACATGGCCGCATAATGCTACCACGGAACCAATCGTATTCAACTCTGTTTGAAGTAGTATGGGATCTAAAATTATGAAGTACTGTAGTTCAGACCAGTACAATCTGTCTTGGTTCTATTTTAGATGGGCGATCACATAGAACTTTTACCGCACAGAGTTGAGTACAAAAGGCACATGGCCGCATGATGCTACCACGGAACCAATCGTATTCAACTCTGTGTGAAGTAGTATGGGATCTAAAATTATGAAGTAGTTCAGACCAGTGCAATCTGTCTTGGTTTTATTTTAGATGAGCGATCACATAGAACTTTTACCACACAGAGTGAGTACAAAAGGCACATGGCCGCATAATGCTACCACGGAACAAATCGTATTCAACTCTGTGTGAAGTAGTATGGGATCTAAAATTATGAAGTACTGTAGTTCAGACCAGTACAATCTGTCTTGGTTCTATTTTAGATGGGCGATCACATAGAACTTTTACCACACAGAGTTGAGTACAAAAGGCACATGGCCGCATAATGCTACCACGGAACAATCGTATTCAACTCTGTGTGAAGTAGTATGGGATCTAAAATTATGAAGTAGTTCAGACCAGTGCAATCACTCTTGGTTTTTATTTTAGATGAGCGATCACATAGAACTTTTACCACACAGAGTTGAGTACAAAAGGCACATGACCGCATAATGCTACCACGGAACCAATCGTATTCAACTCTGTGTGAAGTAGTATGGGATCTAAAATTATGAAGTAGTTCAGACCAGTGCAATCTGTCTTGGTTTTTATTTTAGATGGGCGATCACATAGAACTTTCACCACACAGAGTTGAGTACAAAAGGCACATGGCCGCATAATGCTACCACGGAACCAATCGTATTCAACTCTGTGTGAAGTAGTATGGGATCTAAAATTATGAAGTACTGTAGTTCAGACCAGTACAATCTGTCTTGGTTCTATTTTAGATGGGCGATCACATAGAACTTTTACCACACAGAGTTGAGTACAAAAGGCACATGGCCGCATAATGCTACCACGGAACCAATCGTATTCAACTCTGTGTGAAGTAGTATGGGATCTAAAATTATGAAGTAGTTCAGACCAGTGTAATCACTCTTGGTTTTATTTTAGATGAGCGATCACATAGAACTTTTACCACACAGAGTTGAGTACAAAAGGCACATGGCCGCATAATGCTACCACGGAACCAATCGTATTCAACTCTGTGTGAAGTAGTATGGGATCTAAAATTATGAAGTAGTTCAGACCAGTGCAATCTGTCTTGGTTTTTATTTTAGATGGCGATCACATAGAACTTTTACCACACAGAGTTGAGTACAAAAGGCACATGGCCGCATAATGCTACCACGGAACCAATCGTATTCAACTCTGTGTGAAGTAGTATGGGATCTAAAATTATGAAGTAGTTCAGACCAGTGCAATCTGTCTTGGTTTTATTTTAGATGAGCGATCACATAGAACTTTTACCACACAGAGTTGAGTACAAAAGGCACATGGCCGCATAATGCTACCACGGAACCAATCGTATTCAACTCTGTGTGAAGTAGTATGGGATCTAAAATTATGAAGTACTGTAGTTCAGACCAGTACAATCTGTCTTGGTTCTATTTTAGATGGGCGATCACATAGAACTTTTACCGCACAGAGTTGAGTACAAAAGGCACATGGCCGCATAATGCTACCACGGAACCAATCGTATTCAACTCTGTGTGAAGTAGTATGGGATCTAAAATTATGAAGTAGTTCAGACCAGTGCAATCTGTCTTGGTTTTTATTTTAGATGAGCGATCACATAGAACTTTTACCACACAGAGTTGAGTACAAAAGGCACATGGCCGCATAATGCTACCACGGAACCAATCGTATTCAACTCTGTGTAAAGTAGTATGGGATCTAAAATTATGAAGTACTGTAGTTCAGACCAGTACAATCTGTCTTGGTTCTATTTTAGATGGGCGATCACATAGAACTTTTACCACACAGAGTTGAGTACAAAAGGCACATGGCCGCATAATGCTACCACGGAACCAATCGTATTCAACTCTGTGTGAAGTAGTATGGGATCTAAAATTATGAAGTAGTTCAGACCAGTGCAATCACTCTTGGTTTTTATTTTAGATGAGCGATCACATAGAACTTTTACCACACAGAGTTGAGTACAAAAGGCACATGGCCGCATAATGCTACCACGGAACCAATCGTATTCAACTCTGTGTGAAGTAGTATGGGATCTAAAATTATGAAGTAGTTCAGACCAGTGCAATCTGTCTTGGTTTTTATTTTAGATGGGCGATCACATAGAACTTTTACCACACAGAGTTGAGTACAAAAGGCACATGGCCGCATAATGCTACCACGGAACCAATCGTATTCAACTCTGTGTGAAGTAGTATGGGATCTAAAATTATGAAGTAGTTCAGACCAGTGCAATCACTCTTGGTTTTTATTTTAGATGAGCGATCACATAGAACTTTTACCACACAGAGTTGAGTACAAAAGGCACATGGCCGCATAATGCTACCACGGAACCAATCGTATTCAACTCTGTGTGAAGTAGTATGGGATCTAAAATTATGAAGTAGTTCAGACCAGTGCAATCTGTCTTGGTTTTTATTTTAGATGGGCGATCACATAGAACTTTTACCACACAGAGTTGAGTACAAAAGGCACATGGCCGCATAATGCTACCACGGAACCAATCGTATTCAACTCTGTGTGAAGTAGTATGGGATCTAAAATTATGAAGTAGTTCAGACCAGTGCAATCACTCTTGGTTTTTATTTTAGATGAGCGATCACATAGAACTTTTACCACACAGAGTTGAGTACAAAAGGCACATGGCCGCATAATGCTACCACGGAACCAATCGTATTCAACTCTGTGTGAAGTAGTATGGGATCTAAAATTATGAAGTAGTTCAGACCAGTGCAATCTGTCTTGGTTTTTATTTTAGATGGGCGATCACATAGAACTTTCACCACACAGAGTTGAGTACAAAAGGCACATGGCCGCATAATGCTACCACGGAACCAATCGTATTCAACTCTGTGTGAAGTAGTATGGGATCTAAAATTATGAAGTACTGTAGTTCAGACCAGTACAATCTGTCTTGGTTCTATTTTAGATGGGCGATCACATAGAACTTTTACCACACAGAGTTGAGTACAAAAGGCACATGGCCGCATAATGCTACCACGGAACCAATCGTATTCAACTCTGTGTGAAGTAGTATGGGATCTAAAATTATGAAGTAGTTCAGACCAGTGCAATTTGTCTTGGTTATATTTTATGTGTAATTTATTGTGAGTTTTTTTTGCCAAGTCTGGTATTTTTGATGGGCGATCACATAGAACTTTTACCACAGAGTTGAGTACAAAAGGCACATGGCCGCATAATGCTACCACGGAACCAATCATATTCAACTATGTGTGAAGTAGTATGGGATCTAAAATTATGAAGTACCGTGAGAGGTCCTAAAGCCGACAGCCCAGCTTAAAGCCGATGGGGTCTTTCAAAGATACAAACCAAAATAAAAACAAACCTTTCGCTGTGATGCAACGAAGATACCAAAGTGTCAACTAAACTGAGAGATTTGATACATTGAACCAATTGAACCAAATAACAATAATTGCTTCTTATAACAAAACATATTTTTTTATTGCAATATGCACAATGTCATAAATGACAACAGTAGTAACAGCATCATAAAAAGTAACGAGATGTTTTGATTTTCCAAAGCACACGAAAATATAAAAGAGGTCTGTGTACGAGTGTGCTCATTTTGAAACGTTACGTAATCAAGCCTGGTTTCTATTACTTTACACTGGCATTTGGCTTGATTGCGGGGACAGGACTTTGTGTAAGGATACATATAGACGACGTATATTACATTATATTATATATTACATGATAAGAATACAAATAATAGACGACGTATATTACAATTATTATGTATTACATGACACCTTGCTCCTATTCTAGTAAAGGTAATATATGTCATCAAAGAGTACACTTAAATGAAGAGCTGTCCGATTGCGGGCCTTCCGTAAATAAACATCCGGACTTATCGGTGGTAAAGAGGGCGTTGATAGTTGCCGCCTCATTGATTCAATGTTTGTTATTCAAATTAGTGCTACCGCATCCGCCCTTTTTTCAACTTCGCGCCATTTTTACAATTTAGTCTGTTTGTTTCTTGATGGAAACCAGTCCAAGTTGTTTCGTATTTTTCCCGCACAAGTCACTTTTATTACAAAACTGTTATCATTTTAAACATGAGCAACTGATCCAGAATAAAAAGGTAATTATTTTTACAACTCGCACTTTTTAATTACATTAAATTGACATCTTGACATTACAGCTATCTTGTTAGATGTTTTGTTTCGAGAATTCTAGCAATAGTTTATCGTTCAACTTGGAGAGGGAATGTTTGTAAACATAGAATTTTTTTTCATAACAGTTATTTGGGGTGTCGGAATTAAGCTGGGCTGTCGGCTTTAGGACCTCTCACGGTAGTTCAGATAGACTTTAAAAAAAACAAAAAGAACCGTTTGTTGACGGCCCCCGAATCGAAAAACAAGACTTAAAACAAATGACAGGGAAAAAATCAAAGTTACAGTCTCAAGACAAGCAGTCAAGAACCCATATAAAGTCCCATTCCTAATCAGCTGTACCAATATTTTTAAACTAATCATTATTTAACACCTTACCAATGCTTTCTATAGCCAAACATCTTCATCTCACGTGTTTTAACTTTGGTAGCCTTCAAACGTATAATCTATATCTTTAAGGAGAGATTGCCGAGTAGGCTAAGGCATCAGTGTCATAATCCAGGGAGGGATCAAAGTTTCGCCTCATCCCCCATGGTCCATGTTCCGCTAAGGTTTATTAGATGGTCAAGTTGTCAGGCTGTGGACCCCATGAAAAATATTGAAAGTTTGTCCTAAAGTCTTAGATTACTGGGCTATCCATGTTTCCTTACTTTTCAAGACTTTTTAGCAAAGGCTCCTCTAAAACCTTTACTTTTATTTAACTCCCATATCCTAGAAACAGCACGAAAGGGAAGGATCAAGTTGTAAGAAAAGATAGTACCTGATAATCTGATGTTCAATCCTTTGAAACTTTCCACATGAGCTTGTTCAAGAAAAAATTCCACCAAGTCTTTCAGCAGCTCTTCTCTCTCTTCACGTGGAATTGAAAAGAAGGAAAGTTACGGCATCCGTAGAGTTTATGGTGTAAAAAGATTACGTAATGAAAGATGGCGGATTATTGCATGAAAATTTTGTTAGCGCACATTCGAAAAAACCAGTCGGGTTCAACTGCCCCGTATGTTTTGAGGGTGAAAATTAATTATACTTATACCAAGGAAAGGACCATTATATAGCTATATAATGGTCCTTGCTTATACCCGACAAATCGAGAAATTTTCTCGAAGTTTTCTGAAGTTTTTCCAGATAATTTTTTCCAGGAGACCTAATATTAATAATTTTTTTTTTCCAGGAGACCCAATTTTTTTTTCTTTCTAGGAGACGCAATTTTTTTTCCAGGCAGCAGAGTATCTTAAGAACAGCTATTTTTTTCCAGGAGCATCAAATTTTTATCAGAACAGATATATATTTTCCAGGAAGCCAATTTTTTTTCGGAACAGCTGCTTTAATCCAGGAGTACCCTGGCATAGAACAGATGGGTTTTTCCAGGAGAAACCGGCCTTTAGAACAGCTATTTTGTATTTCCTAGCCGGCGGCTGCTCTTGATTCCATATTCAATATATTCTAAAAGAGCCTATTCTGATTCAATGCTCATGATGAAAAGCTTATAGTTATAAAAGACCCCTACTTATAGGATCAGGAGTCGAAAAACTATACAGTGCGTGTTTGGTTCGGCGGGATATAACTGAACTATTAAACTAAAAGGCGAACTTTGTAAAGGTTAGCGAGACCACTACTATACTCCCCAAGATGTTCTTCTCGTTGATTTAACATATATAATAAAATCAATACTCAATTGTTTAATATGCAAATCATTTTCAATTTTTTAGATGTGTCGCGGATGATTGCCCTTTCAAACAAAGGATTAGCAGCGACGAACAAATGGTAGTACGTACAACGGGCACGCGAGTATCCTGGTATCCTGTTACTTTATTGTATGTAAAATTCATGGGCATTTGCCAAAAATCTAAGAGAAAGAATGTTCGCTATGTTTTTAATGTATTTTTCTTGAATTTCGCAGTTTATTTGTTAAAAATAATAATCCTATTTTCATGGCACAATGAAATATTTCTCATAAATCCCCACTGATATTTTAGGAGCAAATAAAATACCTTGAATTTCCAATTAAACATACGGTTGCACCACAAAAAAGTTTCTCTCTTTCGGTACATGTTTTTTTTATAAGCATAACGCTTATAAGCATATGAAGGCTCAGATTTGCAAAATTCCTAAGCATAACATGAGCATATATGTCAGCCTAAAATATATTTCAAGTGGTCATTTTTATCTGTTTCTGTTTTAAAAGGCTTGGTAAGGTCAAGTAAAAAAATAAGACATTCCACGGCTAGCTAACATTCCACAGCTCCCAAAATCCGAACAAATTTTTACAAAATTTCTGAAATTTCATTAAAAACTTGGCTCGGGGTGAATCATAAGCATGATTAAGCATAAACTAAGATAAACTCAAATCGCATGAATTTCGTGCCTAAAAAACAATAGGGATTTTGGCATTTTTTGAAATTACAAAAAAGGTTTTTTCTTTGTAACTTTTCGAATATTGATCAGAATGTTGCATTACATTTTAATAATAATAATAATAATAAAGCTTTACAGGTTTGCAGGCCACCGTGAAGTTTAAGTTAATCTTTCCTTTAATACAAAAAAGAAAATTCAAAATTTCCAATACTTTTCGAAAAAGATTCATCTGAAAGAGAAAAACTTTTTTGTAGTGGACACGGTAGTACTAATAATTACAAAGGTGCTCTTACGTTTTAAATTAAAGGAAATATTTTAGGTGTGCAAACTTTAAACCTTTCCAATTTAAGCTTTTAAAAATTCTGAAAACTGCAATCTGCGAAAGTTTATGCTCGGCTCGCAAAAAAAAGCTTGAATTGTCGAAAGTTTGTATGACTTAAGTTAAACATACGAAGAAGCTACAACAAAATGAAATTGGAAGCTTTCAGCCTAGTTTTCCAATTTCATTCAGAAGTACTTGATGTACAACTGGCGAGAGTATAAATCCAGCGGGGAAGACATCCTATCAAAGCAGATGTGTGCGGTGTCGTCGTGCCGGATTACATTTTCCAGTTTTAATTTTGCATCGGTGGATCTCTTCCAAGCAACGCAGTCAACTTCATACCAGCTCCCAAATACAACTTCTCCCTTGACGCGATTGACCTTCAATACCCAATAGTTTTTATGGTTCTCTGTGTATACACAAACAAAACACAAAATAACCTCTTTTGGGGAGAGAGCAGATTTCATACGTTCCTAAAACAGAATTTCAAAACTAAATTAAGAAAAACCTCTCAAAAGTTTAAAAAAAGTCATTATTTCGGAAAGGAAGGGAAAGGAGTTATGCCCTATCCCGCTGACAGGGACTACAATATTTAAAATAAGGTTTAAATTATTTACCTTGTTTATGGGTATCGATTGGTTCAGCAGAAGCAGGTGTTGGAGGAGCAGGAATAACAGCAGAGGAAGATGGCGGAGGAGCAACAGCAGAGACAGATTGTGGAGAAGCAGGGACAACAGCAGAGTCAGAAGGTGGAGGAGCAGGAGCAACAACAGAGGCAGACGGCAGAGAAGCAGGAACAACAGCAGATCCAGAAACTGGATTTTGATTTTGAGATTTTTTCTCCTCCTCTAAAATGAAAAGGCGGAATTTGACGGAAATGAACTCTAAAAACGCTTATTTACCATACCGTTTTTGGATATCCAGTCCAGACGCCTATCTGTATTGTGCTGAAAGACAATTCACATACTGTAAAAAATGAGTCCATTTACCTTTCAGCCATCTGGAGAAAGCTGGCAAGAACAATGGACCTTGCTTTGACTCGAGTAACTTTAAAGCCATAGTCGAGTTTCCCCAGGCGTCTTTCGTATTTGGTCCAATATCGAGCAAGATAGAGTGGTGCTCTTTTCTTGCTACTGCTACCAACTGAAATTAGAATACAATTGTTTCGAAATTAAGTTAGTAACAGATTAAACCCTTTGAAATTTCAAATAATGTTTTAATTATTTCTGCTGTATTTCCCAATCATCAATCTATTTATTTGGCAAATTTTGCGATTCGAATTTACTTTAGGTGTACAAGCTTCCGCGAGCAGGAACTTGTCTTTTTGGGAACAGTTTATGCTTTTAAAAAAACTGATAAGGGAAATTCGCGAAAATACTGGCGAAAAATCCTCGTTCCTTTAAAATCAATTGAGTAATAATGTTGATCAGACTTGACAAAAATTTTTCCCATTTTCCACTTACAAATTTCCGTATTACCATTGATTCGCGTAAGTTTTTCGCGAAAATTTGTACGCTCCAAGTAGTACTTACTAAAAATAATAACTTTTTTTGTCTAAATTGTCCAGAAAACGATAAAATACACTATCCCTGCCGTTCGTCAAATAAAAGTAATCTATAAATTACTGTATATCAAACCTTTCCTTTAACCTGCATTTTTGCAACGGTGATATTTACATCCCCAGGTGGGATGTAATCTTACAGGGTTTTGCCCTTATTTTTTTATGTCATTTTTGCACATTGGGCAAACCTTGCATTCAACCGCCACTCTTTCCTCGCATGTATTGCAAACCTGAAATCATAAATATATTAATCTTTTATAAAGGCGATATGGTTAAGGGGGTCGAGCAAGTAAAATTGGTTGGTTGATGTTGAAAATATGGTTTCTGGCCGATTTTATGAAAAGAATCCTTTACGATTAGAGTAATAAACATACACATTTGGCAATGATCAACATTTATTTCAACAACAATAATTGAAAGTCTTTTTCAGTTTCATGATACTTTTGTATTTGAACATTTGAAAAACTGCTATGAAGAAGCCATTTCTAGTAATCGTGGCAATAGAAAGTACAAAATAAGGTTAGTACTTTTTTTTGAACGCCATTCGATGTCTTCGTGACCTTTTTCTCTCTTGAGGCTTGCACGAAACAAAGAGAACTTACATTTTCACCATGAGAACTTATTTTCATTTTCATTAATTCTGCAAGATAATCTCCTAATGTTAAAATCAGAACAACTCGTCCATTTTAATTAAGAAAAAAGCCCCTAGGCCATGATAGAAAAAAACATTAACTGAAAATTTCTTTTCATTTGTGCACTCAAAAAATCTTTATCGTTTGAAGTTAACTTTGACTGATTTAAACTTTTTAACAGAAGAATTTCCCGAGTCAAAACAAAAAGAAAAATAACAATCTTGTATCCATCTATTTATTTGCAATACAATAACCTTTTTAAACAAATCATTTAAACTGAATGAAAAAGAAAATGAATACAAAACAAAGAAATACACATTCTTTTCTTTTTATTAATGACTACGCAGACTGAGAATGCTGCCCATAAGAGATTCAAAAGAAAGTGTTTATTTTTTAGAGTTGGCAGAAACGAAACGACAAAAATGAATCGATGAGCAAGACCACATCGTCCGAATCACGATCAGCTCCAACCGTCGTTATGAGTCCGCACTAGAGTAACAGAGACATTTCCTCCTGACGATCATTATGATAGCTCAGTGAAAGCTCACAAGGAGTATGTGGTGACCTTAAGTGATATAAAACCTAACATTGTATTTTTATGCTATTCACTAGACTAATATATCAGAAAATAAACTAGATTCATCTTTGAATTTTTTCGCCTCCAGGAGGGCCTTGAATGCAACTCTATGTTCGTAGACATGCCAGTTTTCTATGTGATTTCAAGGTCTTCTGAGTTTTCAGGTAGATTCATAAACTGTATATTTGTTTTTTTTCCTATTAGGGTGGGAGACAAGGGACAAGTCATTTTGAGCATACAATTGAAAGACTGTATCGATTGAAGAGTAGGATCTTTGAGCGTTATCCAGGGTTGCTAGATGTAGAAGATATTTTCGTAACATGTTGCATTTAAATAGTTGATGTGGTAGTAGCATTGCACGTTTCTTAATTATTATTATTATGTTTACCTGGTTTACCTAGATCGTCTGCATTCTCATCTGAGGATGATTATGCGGATATTCTTATTGGTTGGTCCAAGCGAATCAGAGATCTGAATGGTGGCCACCGTATAAGAAGTTATGTGAGCTGACTTGACGTGTTCGCCTAAGTAATTGGATGGACCGCGCAGTCGATCAGCAAGGCGCGTACGCTGCTTTGCAAATCTCCCTTTTTCGAAGCAAATAAGAATAGAATACCTAATTATCTCCCTTGGTTGTTTGACCACGCATCCAAATAGAATTTACAATAATGGTAGGGAAGAAGTGGGAAGATCAAAACACTATGTTTGTAAGAGAATGTTTGGTTACGAGCTTGTTGATCTAGATGTCTTATAATGGGAATAAGCTTGCAGCAGTATAGAGCGTGCATAGGAAGTTTTAACTCTTGTAAGTATTTTTATCTTAACTTAAGTATAAGTTTGCGCTTTACATTATTAAGCTATTTGGGGTTTCCTAATATTACTACTTATCACTCCCATCTTTTTTGGATTCAATACTTTTTTGTTCTCTTTCACCTTAGTTTACTTCTTTTAGCAGGGGATATTGAATCAAACCCGGGGCCTAGGGAGAAGGAAAATAATAGTTTTTTGTCATTCCTTTTAGATTGTCTGGATAGTATTTATACCGTAACTACTAATATGGTAGATTTATGGATTTTTACATATCTACACATATGGTAGATTTACGGATTCTTATATCTACGCATATGGCAGATTTATGATTTTTACATATGTGCACATATGGTAGAAATAAGTGCGAGATTGGCCTGAACCTTCAGTATAGTGCGGAAAGGGTCCCTGATTTTCCCTTCTTGGCATCCCCTAACCTATAAAAATGCCTATCCCCAAGGATTATGGACAAGAAATATCCTTAGAGAGACAAAGCAAAGTAATAAACTTTTTTCTTCTTTTTGACTCAACTACTCTAACAGAAAACCTTTTTTCATGAAGACCAAATTTCATAAAAGTGATTGAAAATAATCTACAAGATATATGTAAGCCCCCTTGCTTGCCATCCCCCTTTTTCATGAAAATTTCTGATCTCCCCCCTTCAGTTTTCATCCCCCTTTAAGAAAGGGGGAGATGAACTATGTTCAGTCTTGAGTATAAGTCAGCATTTATTTTCATTTTTCGTTTGTGCTCAAAAACACTTTTAAACAGTACGTCTGTACATTGTTTTTAACTATGCTTTGTACATATTTTCAGTTTATTTTTAACATTTTTTCATTATTCTACTATAAAAGACTTTGATTTATTATTTAGTACTTAAAGTTTCATGCTGCCTGTATTTACGACAATCATCAGCTAAATGAAAATCGTTTGAAAAATATTCACATTATAATATACAATGGCTTCTTCCTTTGATGTTCTGACGTTTCTGAGCTTTCTACTATATATTTGTTACCTTAACATAGGATTTATTTTTACGTTTCTAACATACATAGAACAAAAACCTGAAAGGAACACAATCAATAATACGAGACCAATTTTGACCTACTTGTGGACATTGATACCATGCGTTAAACTTTTATCAATTATTTGAACATAGTGAATATTGAATCTTCAAAAATTGATAAATCTTTAACACTGTTGAGGTCCTGTGTCACAACGACAGACAACTTATTAACAAGATCTTTTTTTGGGAAATTATAAAAAATAGTCTAAAACTTTGACCTTGAAACCAAAAACAATGAAATGATAATTTTTTAACAGATTTAAGGTTCAAAACTTGGTAATTTTTATGTTAATTTGTGGGAAAAAAATATTTGGGTCGTTTATTTTTAACTCTTTGTTTTGATACATATCTCTTTAAACTATACTCAGAGCTGCAATTTCGAATAACTTGAACAAAAATATATAAAGACTTAACCAAAACTAACTTGTAAATATTACACTAATTAAGAAGTATGTTAAAATACTATCAAAAATGATATAAATGGCTAAAAAATTACCAATTGTTTGCATATTAACAAAATCTTGAGTATCAATGGAGCAGAATTAGAAAAAGATAGAATTCAAATGATGTTAACAGACTTGAAGATAATATTTTAACAATATACTTTGTGTTATAGTTTTATCAGTCTTTGCCACTTATAGATAATCAATTAAGACTTTAAAAATGCACAAGAAGCTGATCTACAACCTAAAAACACCCTAGAATAAATGAAACACTAATATTAACAAATACTGATAAAATATTAACAAAAGCTTATGAAAACTTTTCAAAAAGTGTTGGAAACTTTAATTAAAACTTAACAGTAAACTTTACAAAAACTTTAGCACACCAGCATGGATGGAATCAATGGATTTAAGATGATTTTGTACCACACTGCATATTACTTGGTTTTTTTAAGGAGAAAATAGTGAAAGGGACTGTATGACTTCTTCCAAAGTCTTTGATTTTCTTTTGACTTGTTTTTGATTCTTCCAATAAGAGGTTCGGTTTGATTTATCATCAGTTTCTTGTGGAAGGGAAGGAGTATCATTGCTGTCTTGTTTCTCAGATAGAAAGTTATTCTCTATAGAGGGTATAATTTGATCGTTTTGGTGAATAATTTCATTGCTCGGTTGGATAGTTATTTCTGATGTCTGTTTGTCAACGATTTTATTAATAGCAGTGAGCGAAGGTATAAATTGACCATCGTCACCGAGACCAACAACACAATGTAAACGATGCTCATTCCAACATAATTAGATGATATCTAGATTATATATCTAGAAGCCATCTATACTTCATCTATATACCATCTATATACATCATCTAACTACCATCCACACATCATCTATCTACCATCTATATTCATCATCCAAAGGCCAACTTAAGTTGGTATATAGATGATGTATCTAGATGGTAATTAGATGAGGTTTTTTAAAAATACTTTGGAAGCCATCTAGACCCCATCAATATATCATCTATCTGATGGTAATTTGCTGGCATGCTGATGATGTTGATAGATGATGCATAGATGAACCTGGAGTAGTAGATGGATTATATTTTGATGGTAGATGGATGACATTTTGATGGTAGATAGATGACATTATGATGGTAGATGGATGACATTATGATGAGGTTTTGAGAGGAATTCGCATAAAGCAAAATCAAACAAATGAAACAAATGTTCATTATAGATTTGGATTTAAGCCAGTTGCAAAACTGTTGCATATATCCAGTATGTCTGAGGAAAAGCCAACAAAAATTTATAAAAAAACATATCAAATTCATTACTTAATGACGGTGATGCTTTTTCTTGCAAAACATCTAAAATTCAATGTAGCCTTGGGAAAAATATGTTGAAAAATAAAAATCATTATAGGCAAAGCCCCCAGATTTTAAGATTTTAACTGTGCCGTGTCAGACTGCACACGAGCGGGGAATGGTTTGGAACAATCAAAATATCGGTAGCATGTCAACTATCTTTATTGATATCAGAAGGTTCAAACTAGAAAAGTAAAAAATGACAAACATAAGGACTAGAAAAACAAAAAACAAAACAGAAATTTTCTAAGTTCTGAGGCTAGTGTAGTACTAGCCAAAGATGGCTCAGAGAAAGACAAGTCTTAAGACAAAACACTATTATCAAATTCATTGTATAATTATATGATGTAATAGTATAAAGTAAAAGTGAAAGATAGACTAAAAATATCTACCCTAACCTAAGTCCAGTGCTGTGCCTCAACACTGGACTGGTGAGCTGATGGGAGAACAAAAGCAAAACAAAAAACAAAAATGTGGCCATGCAAAAAGGTTGCAAAAAGAGGAGTGGCAAAAGAAACTTACCAAATTGGCCACATGTGTGAGCTGGTGAAAATAGCCAAAAGAAAACACTACTGATGTGTTGACTGATCAGTGAGTGTGTGTGCAAGTGTAAAGTGTATTAACAAAAATAAAAAAGTGTATTAAATTTGTTGCATCCTCTCAAGAAAACATACATCTTGTCTCTATGAAGTATTCTCAAGAATGAATAGAAAAATGACACAAATCAACTCTTATATGCATGTGTGAGAAATCACTGCAGACCAATTATAAACTAATTATAAAAAGAGAAACGCTTTTTTATAAGAATATTTAAATCTAAGAAACATATTTTAATGCAAAATAAATGTGCTTATAAAGAAAATAGAAAATGATACTTTTTATAGGAAACAAAGTATGTGAAATATTTTAGCAAGAAGGAAATTATTTCCCCTTTTCTAATTAGACATTAGTTCATTTTACACTCCCCTCAAAAGGGGAATTATTTACTTTGTGGAAAGATCAATGTTTGTAGCAATCTTACCAAGACCAGTCATTATATCAGAGTCATCAGCTCTATGTATTACAACCAAACCACGTACAGCTCTCGATGTTTCACGAAAGACATTTTCGTTAGCATTTCTGTATTGGATGATCGCTTTTCGAGGTAAACCATCATTCGAAAGCTCCAAACTGACAACCTGACCATACGTATATGACTGACATATAATAGAGTCGATTTTTCGAAATATGATAACGTCACCAACATTGATTGAGTCATTGATAAACCACTTTTGTTGCTTCATAAGCTTGGGTACGTGTACGAGTAACCAAACTTCAAACCAGGTTTCATAGATTTTCTGGTTCTCCTTTAAAATTTTCGTCCGATTTTCACTTGTTAACATAATACCATCAGGACATCTTTCGTTGTTTCTTCCAAGTAGAAGACGATTAGGTGTGATAAGGTCCATAACTTCAAAATCACCTGTTATGTTCCCAATTGCCAATGGAAGATTATTTATCGTATTAGCAATGGTTGCTCCAAGGGTTTCCCACTGCATCAGCGAGAGTCGATGGTTGTGAGCATTTTTCTCTATCGAAAGGTTGATTTCCTTTATCTTCCTCTCGACCTTGCCATGGAAGTTGTGTCCTTGGACAGGACATACCTTGAAATCGATCTTCCTGTTCGTCATCAGCTGAGATTTCAGATCTCGAATGTCCAGTCTCATGTCTTTGCACCCCTTTACAAGTTGAGTACCTTCGTCACAGAGCAGTTTGGCAGGGAATCCGTGATCACATGCAAATCTCGTAAAAGCAAGCATGAAAGCTGGTGTTGAATAATCGTCCATTAATTTGATCGAAACAGCAGACGTTGAGCAGCAACAGAAGACCACAAGCCATATCTTAACAGTCGTTCGTTTATGTTGTGGGGAATATGACATATGTGGTCCTGAGAGATCAATTTGGGAGTGGAAGAAGGCTGGTGCGATGGTCAGGTTTGAAACTGATACTGGGCCCATTGCAATGTTAACTGTCCGCTTCATGAGGTATCGACATCTCTCACATGACTCGCGCACTTGTTTCACCAACTGCCTCCCCTCGATTATGTACGCTTTCATCAAGACAAAACGGTGAGTTGTCTCAATGCCAGAGTGTTTGACTGTTGGGTGATTCCAATGCACATCCATGACAATGCTGAATGCCACAGGTGAGTTCTTCTCCAGAATTGGCACACAGAAAGACGAACGAGTGAGATCCTTCATCACTGTTGTGAATTGACCAACGATGGATACTTCTTGCTCGGGAAGAATTCGACCGGTGTAAACAAGAATACCATCTTTTTCTCTGGAGATCTTCTGGTATTGTTGTGGTTTCAGGAAGTGTTTGACTTCTATTGTTCCTTTCCTAAAGAAATATGATTCTGCATCCTTCATCAAATCTTGACTTGGTGGCTTAGAAGAATGCTTAGATTTCCGAGTTTGATTGATGAACTTCATGACAAAGGTAAGGATTCGAATAACCTTCTGAAAACAATGTTGATTAGGATCAATAATGTAACCTGAGAATTTGTAGCGTTTCTTGAATTCGTCTAACCATTCAGTCGTAGATAAGTGGACTTCGAATTGATTGACGGATAACTCCTTTTTGATTTCTGAGAGTTCGCTTTGTTCCAATGTGATCTCTTCAACACGCTTTGCCGGAAATTCAGACTTTGGTAGATGCATCCATGGTTGACCATTGATCCATGGAGATTCTGGTTTGACATCATGAATTGTTGCTCCTCTTCTAGTGCCAACATCAACAACCATTTGTTTTGACCTGATATGGTACCATTGATCTTTGGTGGTGAAACGATGTATCTCGATGACTCTGCTCCTAACCCATTGTTTCAAGGTTTTCTGGTCATTTGATATCCAGTGTAGTGATATCTGGCTGTCTGTGAATTTTGTGGATGATTTGAAGAAGGATTTGAAAGAGCGACGAACAATCTCTCCTGTATGAGCATTGATCAGCGATGCCATTAGTTCAGCACGAGGAAGTGTCAAATCTTTTGGAACCATTCGTGAACGTGCAAACACCAATTGACAAGAGAATGTTCCATCCTTTCGAAGGAATCTAGCATAGATGCCAACACAGATAGTTGTTTGACTGGAATCACCAAAATCCAAGGTTTCAACGTCAAGTGAGACTGCATCTTCTGGGACCACAAGGCGTTTGAATCTCAAATGATTGATTTCGGACATCATCTCAAAGTGGGATAACCAGACTGGTCTCAGTTCCTCTGGTATTGCATCATCCCAGCTGAGTTGGCGATCAGTTAATTCTCGTAAATCAATTTTCATTGCAGCTATCAATGGGACAATCTTTCCGGTTATGTCGAATATCTCTCCAACTTTTGATAGACAGTGTCGACGTGTCAGAACATCAGGAATCAAATTGGTTGAATTGGAACTTTTCTTACCTCTACGTTTGGGCGCAAAGTTGAGATCTGGAATAGACAATGACAATTCGTCAGATTTGGAAAACCACTTCATTCCACCAACACCAACGGAAATGCCATCTTCAGTCAAATGTGATGGTGGGTTTTCTCCAGAAATTGTGATGCCTTTCAGATTGAAAGCACCTTTGGATGTTACAATTTGAAGCTCATCAGCACGTTTGTAAGCTTCTTCTTTGGTGTCAGTTCCAGTAATGCAATCATCCACATATACGTCTTTTTGGATGATTTGGTTGACTTCAGGGTACTCCTGGCTGTTCATTTCAGCAATACGTCTGAGAGCGAATTCCGATTGGTTACCACTTGATTTAATACCATAGATTAAAGTTTTGATAACTTTCTCTTTCGGAATTTTGGTAGGATCCAATTCTTCATTCCATAGGTAACGTTGCAATGTCCAATGATCTTGGTGTAGTTTGACAGTATTGTACATCTTGCTTACATCGCTGTGGATACCTACAGGGTGTATTTGAAATCGGATCATGAGATCTTGTAGTTTGTTGAGGTTGTTAGTTCCCTTTGCTAATATGTCGTTCAAACTGTGTCCGGATGCTGTTGGGTGAGAAGCATCAAAGACAATACGGCATGGAGTGCTGATGGATGAAGGCTTCCATACAGCTCGCCAAGGGATGAAGTTCTGGATACTGCTTAAACGCAGCATTTCTTGTTGTGAAGATGGAAGGTCTTGGACATAGGCGACAAAACCAAGGGTCTCCAACTTCTTCTCTGAAGTGATGATGTCATCCTTGTCCTGTTTGTTCTCTGGTTTGCAAAGTTTCTTGAGCTGCTGGTTGTAAACCTTTAAAGCAATGTCTTTATTTGGTGCCAATCTTGAAGGGTCTTTAATCAGTGGTAAGGTTGCAGTCACAGTGTTCGTTTTGCTATCAAAGGATACTGAGTTGTTTATGAGTTCTTGTTCAGCTTCCTCTCTGATGCTCAAATCATGAGTATGATCTGATTCCTTGCATGTCCTGCAGCTGCGACATTTCACACAACGATATGTGATTTCTGTTCCTGTGGTTTCAACTTCGTCAAAGCGTTTCAGTTTGGATGTGAAGGACAGTCTCTTCAGATCAGGGTTAATTTGTACACCCCATTTATAGAGCTTCAATTGATCGGTGAAGAAATCCATTGCTTGATCTTCACTGAAGTAGGATTGGTGGATTGCTGTAAAAATCTCATGGGGTCCTCCGATTACTCCCCTTCCACCATCGGCGTTCTTGAAAACAGATTCGTAGATACCCAGACCAGATGGTAGCTGATAGATTAACTTGGGATGATAACGAATATACTTCATACCTATCATCATATGGACGTCGCCACCAACCACTGGTGCAGGTTTTGGAAGAGTTGTAGAGGAGCCACTTGCGATGTGTGACTGCTTGATGTCGTTCATGACTTCGCTCAACGGGTACTGTGGAAATGTTTCTGTAATAGCATCCATGCAGATCCCACATACTGAAGCTTGTTTTCCATCAGCTAGTGGTAAGTGAATGCTGTAAATTCCATTGTTGGTTTCTGTTGATGTACCACCAACACCACTGCATCCATTGTCATAAAATATGGTCATACGATTCTTGTTAACATTGATAGTTTGAAGTAAATAGATACCTCTGTGCTCGTCCTTCTTTGGTGTTGAAATGTTGGATGGGAAGGCAGCATGAAAGATACTGATGTCCTTTGCAAATCTTGGTAGGTTGGCACTCTTCATGTATCTGTCTTTGAAGAGTTGAAGAACATCTTGATTTTCCTGTGAGTTTTTGTGCTCCTCACAGACCAGAACATGTTTGCGGATTGGATACTTCGCATGTGATGGATGTGGACAGGTGAATGTGCTTTGACATCTCCCATCTCTATGTCTTCCGGATGAAACATCAGCACCAGGGAACAAGCATTGGTGACAGAAGTCCTTCTTGCGAAGCAATGAATATCGATGTCCAGGTGTCATCTCGACGAACTTCTTGCAAGTGAAATATTGGATGAGTTGCATCTTGTTGGGTCCATTGGTTGCGATGTGGTCATCACTGCCGTCAGGACTGTCACAGATTGAACATGTTGGATTCGGCAGTGGACCAGAAGTGTAGGTGCTGTTTGATGATGAATTTCGATTGCCTCGATTGCCTCTTGAGTCTGAATTCTTTAGAGGTTGCTTTTTCTTGGAATCGGATGCCACTGAATTGAAGATAAGTACTTTCTGTTGTTCGAGCTGCAGTTCCTTCTCGAGAAACTTAATGAATCTCAACCATGTTGTTTTGGGGGATAACGTTTCGTTGGAAATTGAGGTTAGCCATCTGGTCAATCTGGTAGTGCCAATGGTGCGATAAATCTGGTTCAAGCCATCACCGTAGAATAAATGTTCTTCTATATTGTGTTCGACGGCAAGTTTCATCAATTCTTTGATAATATTGATAAGATTGTTGAGAGAGTTGATGAGATTGTCAGAATCTTGTTTGCGGTTGAGCGATTCATTTTCGGTGAGTGAATGTAATTTCTTTGATAAGAGTAGTTTGGTGTCACCATAAGCAGACTTCAGACGCGACCACATCTCGTCAATGTCATCTAGGGTCGTGACGAGTGACAGGGCAGCACCTTTCAGTAGATTGTTTTTCAGTAGGTCTGGAAGCATATGATGAGGGGTTGTACGATGATAAATCTTTTCGAATGCTGTTTTGAACGAATAGATATCCATCGGACTGTCGTAGCCAGAGAATTTGTCAAGACGTATGTTGAGTTTGGACTCATCGAAACTACGTTGTTTGTAGACATCTCTTGTGGTGAGTGAGTCATTGAGCATCTCTTGGTATTTGGCTTCTGATTTACAGAGTCCTTTATGCTGTTTGCCTATCTCGTCTAACTTATCGAGAAGTTCTGTGTCGTTGATATCTGATTGTAGTAAACGTTCATACCTCTCCGAAATTTGGATGACTGTAGTTGCTAGGGATGTCGAAGAATTTTTCAGCTCGATGAGTTGAGCATCACTTATTGCGTCGAAATCAGGTGATAAACTGGACTTGACGAGGGCCATACTTTGGGTGATGGAATCAATGTTCATGTAGATACGTTTGTACTTTGCATCATCAGAAGACTTGAGAGATCTTTCTTGACTTCGATTGAGTTGTCGTTTGTAATTATTTGAGTTTAAGACAAACTCTTTGATGGTAGCAAGGGTCGAGTTGATGAATGATAACAGCTTGGCATCTTCTGGACTGGGATCGTCAATGGTTTCGTCTTGGTTGAGAACGTCCAAACGATATTGACGTAATTTGAGTCGAAATTGTTCAAGTCTTTCAAGCGTTTCATCTAACTGTGGTATTGGACAACCATCCACTTGAACTTCATCAACGATATCGGTTACTTGCTCGGACATGAGCATGACATCATTCATTACGGATGTCATTTTGGAAGAGCAATTTAACGTTCCAGCTCTGGTGGAATCGATGGAAGATACTATGTCTTCAAGTGAAGAGGAATGGTCTTCAAGTAATTGCAAAATAGATAGTAAGGATAATTGATGTACCTCAACAGATTTGATGATTGGTTGAAGTGTGAGTTGATCGGCTGAGGATCTTGAAGTGAGTTGATCGGCTGAGGATCTTGAAGTGAGTTGATCAGCTGAGGATCTTGAAGTGAGTTGATCAGCTGAGGATCTTGAAGTGAGTTGATCGGCTGAGGATCTTGAAGTGAGTTGATCAGCTGAGGATCTTGAAGTGAGTTGATCGGCTGAGGATCTTGAAGTGAGTTGATCGGCTGAGGATCTTGAAGTGAGTTGATCGGCTGAGGATCTTGAAGTGAGTTGATCAGCTGAGGATCTTGAAGTGAGTTGATCGGCTGAGGATCTTGAAGTGAGTTGATCGGCTGAGGATCTTGAAGTGAGTTGATCGGCTGAGGATCTTGAAGTGAGTTGATCGGCTGAGGATCTTGAAGTGAGTTGATCGGCTGAGGATCTTGAAGTGAGTTGATCGGCTGAGGATCTTGAAGTGAGTTGATCGGCTGAGGATCTTGAAGTGAGTTGATCGACTGAGGATCGAGGGTTGACGTGATCGGCTGAGGATCGAGAGTTGACGTGATCGGCTGATGATCTTGAAGGCTGAGGGACCTTCTCTCCAGTATTGTTGAAGATACGGTAGTTGATACGAGGATTTCGTCTACCAGACATACAGTGCACTTTGTTTGAATGTGCCGTGTCAGACTGCACACGAGCGGGGAATGGTTTGGAACAATCAAAATATCGGTAGCATGTCAACTATCTTTATTGATATCAGAAGGTTCAAACTAGAAAAGTAAAAAATGACAAACATAAGGACTAGAAAAACAAAAAACAAAACAGAAATTTTCTAAGTTCTGAGGCTAGTGTAGTACTAGCCAAAGATGGCTCAGAGAAAGACAAGTCTTAAGACAAAACACTATTATCAAATTCATTGTATAATTATATGATGTAATAGTATAAAGTAAAAGTGAAAGATAGACTAAAAATATCTACCCTAACCTAAGTCCAGTGCTGTGCCTCAACACTGGACTGGTGAGCTGATGGGAGAACAAAAAGCAAAACAAAAACAAAAATGTGGCCATGCAAAAAGGTTGCAAAAAGAGGAGTGGCAAAAGAAACTTACCAAATTGGCCACATGTGTGAGCTGGTGAAAATAGCCAAAAGAAAACACTACTGATGTGTTGACTGATCAGTGAGTGTGTGTGCAAGTGTAAAGTGTATTAACAAAAATAAAAAAGTGTATTAAATTTGTTGCATCCTCTCAAGAAAACATACATCTTGTCTCTATGAAGTATTCTCAAGAATTAATAGAAAAATGACACAAATCAACTCTTATATGCAAGTGTGAGAAATCACTGCAGACCAATTATAAACTAATTATAAAAAGAGAAACGTTTTTTTATAAGAATATTTAAATCTAAGAAACAAATTTAAATTTTAAAAGTTATCTTTCATCCCAAAATAAAAGGAATAAAATTTAAATTGGCTCTGATTTCATTGAGCACTCTGCAGCATCAATCACAAACAAATCTAAATCTAAGAAACATATTTTAATGCAAAATAAATGTGCTTATAAAGAAAATAGAAAATGATACTTTTTATAGGAAACAAAGTATGTGAAATATTTTAGCAAGAAGGAAATTATTTCCCCTTTTCTAATTAGACATTAGTTCATTTTACACGAAATACCTCGAAAACTGAAGTGTTATATTCAAGTATGAATATCTCCTCTTGTAATCAGTGAAAACTCCTAATTCTTTCTCCCAGTGAAAACAGAAGAAACCCTTGACAGATGGACATATTATTTGCTATTTGATTACTTAGGAAAACCCGCTAAATTTTACTGTTAAGCAAGCAACACTCTCTAAGAAAAACCCAAATGGCATAATTTATAAGTAAAAAATGTTGTTTATGCGCAAAAGAGAATGAGTTCTAACAGTATCGTTTCGGGACATATTGTTCTCAAAAAACAATAGGAAACCATGGCAACCCGAGTTTCTCACTGTTCATATGTCTATGGATAAATGGAACTTTTTCCAATGTTTTCGTTTTTTGTTTTAATAATGTACCGATACTTTTTCTCTTTCTCTGTGAGTTTCTTTTGCACAGACATGTCTTGTGTAAAATTCACAAAAGGAATTGAGGAAGGTTATTTGTTTCTTTGCTATTGTTGAAGATATTTCTCACCACACATTGGTCAATCAAAACAGCACCATGGTCACACGGGGTTGTAACATTTTTCATATCCGCTCAAATAAAGACATTTGACCACGCTAACCGGGGGTAAGTTGACAATTTAAGAAGTGGATAATACATAAAATATATCATAAAATTAAAAGTTACTCCCAACCAGATAGCAATATCTTAACAATTACTGATGGAAAATGTGACCACTACCTCACTTATCAACCTTCCCATTATCATCTATTTGGTCATCGAGGAAATAATAGTACCCCCAAATCATTTTCACATGGCCATTCTTGAATGTGTTCGATTTCAGAATGAGGTGAAGAAGTTTGGTTGGTCTGGATGGTTTGATGTGTGTGTGTGTGTGTGTGCGGTTATGTATAATGGGTTATTAATTAGAATTACTTATGTTTTAATCATTTTTCCTCCTTTTAATCAGACCCTGTTTTAATTATGGGGTCTTTTTGTCTCACTTCTAGCATTCTTTGGTATAATGTTGTTAACAAATAAAAAGAAAAAACTAGTTCATGTTGTAAATTATTACCTCCAAAGCCACTAGATCTTTTGATCTTTGAATTATGTGATGATTTCTTCCGACCCATAAGGCTTCATGATTTAAATATTTAAATGGTGAATTACATATCTATATATTAATAGTGGTAGTCTGTATGTGTGTTTGTCTGTGTTTTCTACTTTCGTTTTCTAACGCAATGTTTTTGTTCTTCCAAAAGATGACTTCCAGTTCTTGCTCCACAAATGTGTTAAACAATATTCGCGCCGTTTTCTATAATAGGGGGTAATTTTTCTTGAAATATCATATCTTTTCTATAGTCTCACGCATTAATTGAACACCCGTCACTCGCGAAATGATTTTGATTGGTTCTTTAAAAAAACTGAAAACAGAATAGGGGGTCATTTTAGATTTTCTTCAAATGTGTTTTGGTGGCCGAATCCACCAAGATACTGAACAACACAACACCCGTCACAATTCTATTGATTTTTTTGATGAAATTAGAATGATTCACTTTCAATTTGATTTTGCTGGAGCTGGTACTGTTGGACTGAAATGTTAACTTTTGGCTTGGTAAATGAGAAATGGAAATGGTTTTGGAGAAATGAATCACTGGCATGCTCGAACAAAATTATCTGTTTCTTGGAGCTGTGTCTAAAGTATATTATCATTTGTTTTTATATCCTAGGTAGCTCATGACCCAGGTCAGATTTAAGGAAAAATCCTCTCCCCCAAATGAACCAAGATAATGAAAATGACTTGATTGATGTTGAGGGGCCTACTGATAGGGGTAGGAGAACTACTGCTGAAAATACATGGAGGGGAAGACCAATGGAAACTCCCGAGGAAGCTCAACAGAGAAGAGAAAGAAATGTGTTGTTATAAAGGAAAAGTTTCCCTGCCTCAATTACAACCTTTTCCACCTCAACTTCAACATCTTTTCACTGATAATTCAAATGAGGCCAAGGAGTTTCGAAAAAGAATTCGTATTTACAATAACTCTTTTGCTTTTGGCTCTTTTTCTGCCAACTTGAGACCTCCTCCAGGTATTGGTCCTCCAACATTTAGAATTTGTGGCCAAATTTGTCATCGCTACGGTACTCTTTTCCTGATGAAGAACAACCACAATATGCTCAATTGTATATCATTGAAGCTGCACATGCTTTAGATTTGAGAATGCAGAATCCATCTGCAGTTGATTGTAATAGGGCCACTATGGCTCTCATCCAGGATGTTCTTGAAACAGTAAATCCTTATGCTGCTTCTTTTAAGCATATGAAACAGGTCGAACAAGAGGAACAACATCGTGCTGTAGCTGAAAACCGTGCAGTTTCTAGGGTATCCATGGTTATGAGAGAGGGACATGATCAAAGGCGTGGAAATGCACCTTTACATGAAGAGGTGGCTGCCATCTTCACAGGAGAAGATGGTGCTCCACCAGCCGGTAGGAATGTTGTTGTTTATCCGCGAAATCATCGTTTGCAAAGTATACCATCAACATCAAGCGTAGTTGATCCATTTATTTATCCATTACTTTTTCCAAGAGATGATCTCGGCTGGGATATGAATATGCCTCACGTAGCTGAGAGAGCAACAAGAACCAGGAATCATGTGACACAAATTGAACATTATGTTTATCGGTTAGCTATTCGAAGGGGGTTCTCTGCACTTCATTTTTCAGGTAGGCTATTTCAGCAATTTTTAGTGGATGCTTACACAAAAGTTGAAGGCTCAAGGTTGGACTTTCTTCGTCACAATCAGCAGCAATTATGAGCTGAATGTTATCAAGGTTTAGTTGACCATCTTGAAAATGCTGCAGAACAAAGAAACTTGAATGTCGGTCATGTTATTGTTTTGCCTTCGACGTTTTCAGGGTCTCCCAGAGCTATGCACCAGCTTTACTTGGATGCAAGGGCTGTAGTTTCTAAGCATGGAAAGCCAGATACTTTCTTGACTTTCACGTGTAATCCTAGATGGCGTGAGGTAATTGAGAACTTACTTCCCAATCAGAAAGCGCATGACAGGCCTGATTTACTTACTCGAGTGTTTCGCATGAAGTTGTGTGCCATGAAAAAAGAAATTATGGAGGATGGTATTCTTGGAATGGTTGTTGCCCGTGTTGATGTGATTGAGTTCCAGAAGCGTGGCCTTCCTCATGCACACATTTTGATTCATTTTGCAGCTGAATTTAAATTGAGAAATGCAGATGATATTGACCGCTTAATTTGTGCACAGTTGCCTGATCCTGAAACTGAACCTGAACTTCATGAAATCATCAAATCAAACATGATTCATGGACCCTGTGGTGTTTTAAATGACCGTAGTCCATGTATGGTTGATGGTAGTTGCTCAAAAGGTTTTCCAAAAGCTTTTAATGATGGTACAGTTATGAATGTGGATGGATATCCTTTATATTATAGACCAGACAATGGCCGCACTGTGAGGGTGAGAAATCTTGATCTTGATAATAGATGGGTTGTGCCATATTGTCCTTATTTGTGCAAAAAGTATAATGCTCACATTAACTTAGAAGCCTGCGTGTCCATTAAAGCTGTCAAATATCTTTACAAATACATCTACAAAGGCCATGATACAGCTCATATTGAGATAGCAGAGAGAATAGATCATGATGAAATCAAAACCTTTCTTGATGCACGATATGTTTCTGCTCCAGAAGCATGTTGGCGTTTATTTGCGTTTCCTATGCACACTCAAAGTCATATGGTCACTAGGTTGGCTGTTCACCTACCCAATTTTCAGCGTGTTTATTTTAGGCAGGGTGAAGAAGAAAATGCTGCTGAGAGAGCTGGCGGTAGTGAAACCATGTTGACTGCTTGGTTTTTATTGAACCAAAACGATCCTACAGCCAGGCAAATCTTATATCCTGACATTCCTTATGAATATGTTTTTACTAAATCCAGACATGGCAACAGGTGGAAGGTCAGAGAACGGGGGCACGGGACGGTTATCAGTCGGATGTACAATGCAAGTATACGTGAAGGTGAAAGATATTTTCTGAGAGTTTTGTTGTTACATGTTCCCGGTGCAATATCCTTTGAATACTTAAGAACTTTTGATGGAGAAACTTACCCAACTTTTCGAGAGGCATGTTTAGCGAGGGGACTTCTAGCTGATGATAATATTTGGGTGGAGACTTTGAATGAAGTGGTCCATGTTGCTACACCAGTCAAAATTCGAAGAACGTTTTGCACAATTCTTATTCATGGTGAGCCAAACAATCCTGGAGAGCTTTGGGAAAGCTTTAAACAGGCTATGATGCAAGACTTCTTACGCCAACACACTGAATTGCAGGCTGAACAGATGGCTTTAGCTGATATTGAGGCAATGCTTAATCAATTTGGAAAGTCTTTAAAAGACTTTAATTTACCTGATCTGAATATTGAGATTGCTCAGGACCAACCTGATGCAGAAGCTAACCGTCAAGAAGCCAGGTAAATTAGGCCATTGCTAAACAATGATCAAACTATTGTAGCCGATGCTGTCATTGAAGCTTTGTCTAATAATGACCATCATAGTCCAAAACTTTTCTTTCTTGATGGTCCAGGGGGTTGTGGGAAAACATTTACATATAATTATATAATCAAAGCAGCTCGGGCAGAATCTTTTTCTGTTTCTACTTCCTCTTGGACTGGTATTGCTGCTACCCTTCTTGATGGAGGGAAGACATGTCACAATCTGTTTAAGTTGCCAGTACCTGTTAATGATGGCTCTTCATGTAATGTGAAGCCCAACAGCACTCATGCTTACTTTTTGAGAAGCCAAGATCTATTCATATTTGATGAGGCCAGTATGATACCTAAACATGCCCTCGAGGCAATAGATAGGATGCTTAGAGATATTTGTAACAGTGATGTACCTTTTGCTGGAAAAGTTGTTATGTTAGGCGGTGACTTTAGACAAACACTTCCTGTTGTAAAACGAGGAAGTCCTGCTCAGGTGGTTGAAAGTTGTTTGAAAACCAGTCGTCTTTGGCCCCTAGCCCGAAAATTCCACTTGAATCAAAATATGCGTGCAGGTCAAGGTGAACAAGAATTTTCCAATTTCCTTTTGGAGCTAGGTGGGAGTACACTTCCAGTCAAAGAAAACAAGCCTTATCAAGGTTGTATTCAAATCCCTGATGAATGTACTGTTCCAAAAGACTCAGATTTAATTCCATATATCTTTGGGGACTTCGATAATCAAGACGACCTTACTAAAAGAGTAATTCTTACACCAACAAATGATGAGGCTCTTGAAATTAATGAGAATATTTTGAATAGACTGCATGGAGATGTAAGAACATATTTCAGTTATGATTCTGTTGTGAGTGATACACAAGAAGAAATCGACCTTTACCCACAAGAATTTTTAAACTCTTTGACTCCAAGTGGAATGCCAAAACATATGTTAAATCTTAAAGTTGGTGCGGTAATTATGTTGCTGCGAAATTTGTCTTTAAAAGATGGTCTCTGCAATGGAACACGCCTTAAAGTTTGCAATTTACAGGACAACATCATTGACGCTGAGATTCTCACAGGTTTTCATGCAGGCCAAAGGACTCTTATTCCTAGAATAACATTTTGTCCAAATGATACAAATTTACCTTTTCAACTCAAAAGAGTTCAGTTCCCAGTGCGTTTATCTTATGCAGTTACTATAAACAAAAGCCAGGGACAGACTTATGACAAAGTAGGGATCTTTCTTCGAATTCCATGTTGCTCCCATGGACAACTTTATGTAGCTTTTTCACATACACGGGCCTTTGACTGTGTTAAAGTTCAAGTTTGTAATTCGTTTAGACAAGGCTATATAAGAAGAAGGTGCTTCACACAAAATATCGTCTACCCCCAGATTCTTTGAATGTACCTACATCACAGTAAAACATGAGCTACTTACCTAGGATATAATTCAAATAACAGTGACTGGTTTCAGGTTTTATTTTCGGAATAAAACTTTTTTATAAAACGTTTTCATCATGGTTTTTACTTCCTCAATGACAAATTAAAACATTTGCGTTTGTATATACCAAGGTCTAATCGAATGAGTTACCTTTGTATTGATTCTAAATTTTTTTTTGGTTTTGAGGGTTGGTTTGTAAATATAAGTGTACATTACATGATTTGTGTTTTGTTTTAAATGGCTTTTTGGATCTTGGGCTGGGTGTTTTTTATATTTGTGTTTGATAGGACATTGATAAGGGAATTTTCATCGTATGTGCAAAACTCGATTCGGATACCACATTTCAGTCAAACTTCATGACTGCTTTATATCACCAAAAGTTGTTGAAGTATGGGAAGGTATGGAACATTTCTTACCAACATTTCTTACCAACATGTGTGCTGTTCATGGAATTGCCGATGTTCAGAATATCCCCATTCCATATGGGAGACAAATCATTTTTAATGATTTGTTTATGAAATTGCATTCGTCAACCTGTCAAAGAATCCTCAAGTTGATAAAGAAGACACAAAACCTTACCCAAACTTGGAGATCCCCATTTTTCATATGGGAGACAAATCATTTTTAATGGTTTGTTTGGTCGCCGTTTTCAAGCATTATTCGATATAAAACAGTACCTACAACGTTCTTCCTCTATGATTAATTTTTTTAAATGTACAAACAACACTTTTATGTCTGTCCTATTGAAATTTGCACAGTCGATGAAAATTCCCTTTCCCAGGGTTTTGTTAATGATGATTTGTGATTACTGAAATAAAACCCTGGCATTTTCCACTTTTACAAAAAATTTGATGGATTTATGTAAGAATTTATGTAAAAAAAGTCCTCTATTTTTCAGTAAAAATAATTTCAGTTAAATCTGCACAATATGGGAAATGTGATTTTTAGCAGCACGCAAAACCCCAGTACTACCTTGGTGAATGAGGAGTGTCAAACCCCAAAAGTAGAGATGGTGTCTGTATCTTGCCAGACCGACAGTGCTCCTGTCTTAAACGTCATTGACAACCACAGTAAGTACATTTCTACATCTCTTTAATGTAGGAGCATCTAAATTGAGCCAGCGTAAAAAAACAACCTCACGAAAAACAACTTCGGCTTTACACCCCTAAAATAACTGTCATTTTACCATTATAGCACGTCTCATACTTGGAATAGTTGCTCAAGCGAGAGTGGATCTCAAAGATATTTTGAAAAAGCAGAAGAAGATCGAAAACAGTAAGGATATTGTAATACTTTTCTTTTCTACCTTACTGTAGACCAGGTCTGATTAGAAGGGCTGTTGATACCGCCAGATGAAGTTATTTTTTCCAACTATTGCAATTTGATAATGTTGTATCAAATAGTCTTTGTTTTTTTAGTGAATGCCTACTATACCCGAGCATCGCGTCCCTCATCTTCGTCAAGTCGTTCAACGCGATATTCCCCATACACGAAGATCAAAGATCGTTGATATGACTCGAGACGAGAGTTAAATCTTGGAATTTTGTTAGACGTTTGTGTTGCTCAGTTGCCGGTTGTGCCGGTTTGTTTGTTCTGTTTTTTTTTCTTTCAATTTCCAATAAAAATTTGTAACTTTACCATTTAGGGAGAGATTTTGCTGATGCATAACATTTTTGGCCTATTATCATTACATTTGCAAAATATCGTTTTAAGGTAAACCTCATACTAAAAGCCACATAAATTGTGGTGGTAACAAAACTCCTTTCTACCAAAATTTCTTCCATTAAAGCTTACTGTGTTGCGTTTCTTTGCTTTCCTTCCACTTTTCCTAAATAGTTCCGTTTATACTGAGACGATTAGTTTGTCTGAGATGATCAAAATTAAAAATGAGCCTCATGAAGGAATGTACAGTACTTCCCATTCATATTTCAATAAATTAGAATCTCTACCACAGACCACATTTTACAAACTATACGTCTTAGAAATTTTTTCCGTCTCAGTATAAATGGAACTAACGTCTGATGGATTTTCTTTATGGTCGTTTTTCCATCCAGTTACATTGGGAATTTTAGTACCAAAAAATCTGTTAGTTCTGGGTTATAATTTAGCCGTACAAACTTTCGCGAGGTCGAAAAATCGCGAAGTTCACGACATTTACTTTCGCGAATTTGAGGGAAAAATGTTTTTCGCGAGCATAAACTTTCGCGAATCACTTGGTAAAAATGAGAATTTCTAAACGAAAACTGGCTTAAAAGCTACAAATTATTCTTGAATCCGATACAAACAGTTGTTTAATGGCTTTAAAAAGGCGTCAAAGACTAGAAATATGCTTAACATTTTATTTTTTATTACGATTTCAAAGTTTTTTAGATTTCCCATTTTTTAAAGAAAATTTCGCGAGCATAAACTTTCGCGAATGACCCCATTAAGAATTTTCAAAGACATTTACTTTCGAGAAAAGGGCTAAAATTCGCGAAAATCGCGAAAGTTCCGCTCGCGAAAGTTTGTACGCCTAAAGTATACACCGACAAACAGAATATAATTGAAATGAGCTTTTGTATATTATTAAATCTATCTTTTATATATTTTATTGAATTTTTATTTATAAGCTAAAAGAGACAATTTTAATTCATAAAAGAACATTTTATTTTGTACATTGTTTTTAAAATCTTAACTACTTTTTACTCCCGATATGCTATATATATTTAATAATAATAACAATATATTTAACAATATTGTTATTGTTTATTGTTATTTTTTTATGAAATACCATATAATCAAATCAAATCTCCTTTTTTCTTATCATCAAGCTGAAATGATAGAATCTTTGATAAATATTGTGTTGTTTTTTTTTCAGAAAGTTTTAAACAGGGGTCTTTTCTGAACAATGCACATTAATTTCCTTCCATATTTTCATATAAAGAGAACAATTAAAATCACGTGTCCGAAACAAACTTGTAAAACAATGGAGACTACAAAGACTTCAGTTTACTTTGAGAGTATTGCCTTTTCTTTTTTCTTCAAATTTTTTTCAAATTACAGCAAACGCGTCTTCTTGCGTTCAGCAAACAGCTATACCGGCGTGCGACACCGGGTACCGGCTAGTTTTTTTTAATATGTTAATGTGACATTTCTAAGTTTAGTTCACACTGGGGTGAGGAGATTTTTGAACTAAGGGAAAGAGCACAGCGATCTTTGATTGGATTAATCGGATTCAAATTTCCTTGTTTTAGCCAACTTTTAGGAAATTAAATGAGAAGAAATGCTTTCTTTTTCTTTTACCCTTTAGAGGACAAATATAAGTACATTCTGTGAAAATTTCATATCTCTAGCACTTTCCTATCCGGAATTATCTTGATTCCGGTTTAGAGGGATCTAAACCGAGATGAGGACGCGATAGAGGGACCTCTCGAAAACGAAAGTGCCCAATAACCGGTGAACAGTTTTATGTATCAAAAAACCTTTTTTCCTACTTTTACATTGTTATAAGGAGACTTTATATACCAAATTTAATTTCCTTATGAGCACTACTTAAGGAGATACAAGGGATATTAGCCAAAATAATCCCGATTTTACAAAAGTTCCAATGAAAGATCACTGTGGAGTCTGCTAAATCATGTGCCTCACGTGTCACGTATGGATTCCATGAAAATTTACGCCGAACATAATTTGACAAAGTCAATTCGTACGCCAACCGAAAAAAAAAATTTTCTGTGGCCCGTGCATGTTTAGAGGAGCCATCCAAACTCAGACCTGCCACGAAAAACGTCGATTGGACGTTTTGTTTACGAACCCCCACCCACTTCAAATAACGTCGCCGTGGCAATCAATTTCGATCTCAAGATATTCAACCATTCTTCCATTGCTGGCTTCAATTTTATCGCTGTTTTGTCAGCCATCTTTTTTTTTTGCTATCACTACTAACCTGATCACCATTCCTCACGGACATCTCCATTCCTCACTATTACGATTATCACGTATCATAGTATTTCCATGCATTTGTAAGTTGAGTTAGCTCACAATAATAAGAAACTTAACCAAAAAAAATTAAATAAAATACATTTATTTTTTTCGAATAATTTGGGTAAATTGCTCTGCTCCATTGATAATTGTAGCAAATTAGTTAGCTAAATTGTTTTGTGTATTGGCGGTTTAGTTTGATTAAATTACGAGTAATTAAAACACACAAGATTTGAGAAAATTGATGTTTAAAAGTTTTATTCAACAAGCCAAGTTGTCAGTTGTGTCAGTCACATGTCCACCAGGCCATGAGCTATGTTTAGAAATGATGTTAAGGAAGAGTCTCTTCTTGGCTTAAATTTAACAATTTCCAAAATTTATCCATTAATATTTATTTTCTTTTTAACTTTTAGGTAAAACCATATTATAACGATGGAATACTGACACACAATTGAAGGATGATCAAAATCACAATACCGAACAAAAGACGAAGACGCCATCTTATTTTTCAATTTTTTTTATTCTTAATCATTTATTAGAATTTTTGTTGTAAATTTTAACTTTAACTTCTGTTTATTCTATTAAATAAAAAATTCCATTTGCAACTCAAACGATTAGACTTGTATCCTGTATCTCAAAACGCAGTTAATCTGAGTGAATATTAACCAATAACCCATCGAATACAAGCTCAAAAATACAACTCAACAATGCATACCCCTTACAAGCATCAATAAGCCTCGGAAAATAACCATAAAATGCCCCGATAAAATCCCTAAAAGGACCCGAATACTGGTAGTGGTATTCTTACCATGAAAAGAAAAATAATGCATCACAAATTCTCAATTAAATATCAGGTTCTTACATGAAAAATCTTTCCTATAAGAAATATTCCGAAGATTGAAAAGGTATTTTAAATTTGGATTTTTAATTAATTTGAAATCTTGTCCCCTATTTAAAGTGCATTTTAATTTTGACGCCGTTCATTGAAAATGTATTTATAATTTTCCACAATTCTCTTTTTCATTTTAAAAATGTATTTGTAAATGTGATGTATCAAAAAATTATAAAATTGCTGAAAAAAGTAAATGCATTTTAAATGAAATAATTAATTATCCTACTTTTTCGAATGTTATTTCAATGCAATTAAAGTGCGTACTGTATTCTATTCCATGATGCATTTTAGTTACAAAGTTTTTACTCTAGCAATGCGATTTAAATTCGTTTAACATTTTTGTCTAGGTCCAGATTTCACTACATTTAAATTGCAATTAAACTCAAATTTCAATGACAAATTCGATGCATTTAAAACGCGTGGAAGTTCCGTAAGGGGGATCATCCATCGTCGAAAATGAAGCATCCGTCGTCGAATGTGAAGCATCCGTCGTCGAATGTGAAGCATCCGTCGTTGAAAGTGAAGATCAAGAGGAGATACTAGAATATGATATCGAAATTAATGCTGTCGTGAGCTCTGACGAGGAAACCGATTCAAATTCCCAAAAATTTGGAGCATTTGCTAGCGTGGCTACCTTTCTAGTTGGACGCTCATCAACATATAATATAATATAATATATTTATAACCTTGCTTTTAGATTGACATTTTTTTCTGTTCATTATATTTATATAGAACATGCATTTATTGTTTATGAGTTATTTATTGCATGATTAGTGCCAGTGATTTACGAAAATAAGCGTGCGTACTTGCAAAAATAGATTTGTTTTATCACGTGAACGTGAATTAGAGTTTTCTCGCGCGTGAACGTGAAAACGATTTTGAATACGTGAATTGGCCAAAATTTGTGCGTGAATACGTGAATTGAGGGTCGACTGGGGGGCCTCTTGTATCGGTATACTTTATGCATGGATCGCGCATCGTAAGGTTGTGCTCTTCGTTTTTTCAAAAAAATGGAGAACTTTTAATTAAATTTCAAAAAATGGAAAAAACAACCAAAATTCGACAAAAACTGGCATCACCTGACAAGAACCTGACCTTTGATGAAGATGAGATTGACAACAACCGTTGTACGGAGCATAATTGCATTAAAGATAATGAAAAAATGAAGATTCAATGCCATAAATGTCAAAGAATGCTACATTATGCCTGCACTGGACTACCACCATACCAGCTGAATATGTTTTTGAATAAAGGTTACAGAAAATACCAATGCATAACTTGTTGTTCTCTGGCAAAAGACCTCAGCATAAAAATCCATCATCAAGCAGAAAGAATAGAATGCTGTACACATAGCTATAAAAAAATTGATGCATGTGAAACCATAATACACCATAAAAGTGAGAATGAAAAGAGACTTAACACCGTGGTCAAGGACTTAAAGGCAAAATGTCAGGAATACCTAAAAGACAAAAATCAAGTAACTGATCTAATCCAGAGCCAATTTTCTGTCCTGGAAAAGAAGCTATCCACTAAAATTGAAGAGACAGTGAATGCTAAAATTTCGAAAGTCCAAGTGGCTAAAGAACCAAAAAGTTTTGCCGACGCTGCGAAAGTAAATGGTTCGTTGAACCTAAACAACATGAAGCAGTTACTCAGAAGGGAGAAAGTCGAAGAACAAATCGAAGACCAAAGAAAGCTGTCAATAGACGCAAACATCATCATCCACGGGTGAGTGAAAAAGAAAATGAAGAAGATATCGATTTCGTAAACGAACTTTTGAACGACGTCAACGTAAAAACTCAACCAACCTTCGTCTCTCGAGTTGGAAATCAATCAAATGGTGTGCGTCCAGTCAAAGTCGCCTTCAAAGACAGCCATATAAAGTACCGCTTCATGAAGAAGTTGACTGAACTAAGACAGCACGAGAAGTACGTAAAATTGAGCATCACCGACGATTTAACGAAAATTGAGAGAGAGCAAATCAAAGAATGGAAAAGAAGAGCAGACGAGATGAATAAAGCCAAGTCGAATGAAGACTTTAATTGGAGGGTGCGGGGAAGTCCTCGTGACAAACTGTACCTAAAAAAGATTTTTTGTACAAGATCGGTTTAGAGGCCCTCGTGTGCCTGGACTGTAATTCTTTAATAAATAAATAAATAAATAAATAAATAAATCGTTAGATCGTTCATCTTAAATTACACCAACCCCACAATTAGGAAACCTAGGATCAAAAGCTACTATAACTGCAATCGGTAAAGTTGGTGGAAAATCAGAATCCTTGTAAATCACATGACGAACAAATCCCATTGCTCCATTACATAACCCTGCCTCAATCCACATATTCTTTGTCAACATGACCCTTGCCCCTTCACAAATACTTAGTACAGGTTCTAGTCCTAAATTGACACTTGATATAAACTTTGCTTTAAGATTATTATGCTTGGCATTTATCGTGATCAAAGGTGTACACATCTCTTTTAATTTTTGAAAATTCATTCCTGCCATAACATTGGTATATGCAAGATTAGAAGTAAAGTGTTGAACAAATTCAATAGGAAAATTGTTTATACTATGAGTTCTGAGGACTTCCAAGTCTTCTTCTGTATCATCACTATTCCGCAAGCATGAAAGTAATTCATTGTATCTAACATCAGAAGAAGCTCTAATATTATGTTTGAGTTGGACAACAATATCAAAGCTCGTGTAAGCAACATAACCTTGCAAGCTTAAGTCATCTTTTGGATATGAATAATACAAAGCCCTGTCTGTCGGAAGCTGGGCTACAACCCCTGTTACAGTACTGTGTACTTTTACAAACTTGAACTTGAACTTTAACAAAATGGAGAATCATGAAAATTCTTAAATTTTGTACGTGTTCTTAATTGGCTGCTTGAAACGGCTCGATTTCTTTGTTTGATGAATTGAGGACAGTTTGAAAAGTTGAGGGTGTTCCTATCTCTTCGCAAATAAATTTTTAAGCAGTATCCAACAAGTTTTCATTTAGCCATTCATCCTTTGAAAGTAAAATGTTCTTATCTTCATGGCTTAAAATGTACAAGCGGTTATGTAACCACTCATTCGACTTCAATAGAGGTTCGTAACAACGCCTCCAAACCTCTATCCCCCTCTCGGGAGCACTTTACTCTACAGTACTTTACACTCATGCAATGTAAATACATACTTTTTGTACATTTTTTTCTTGTTCTCCACCAAATGTTTGCTCTTTTTTATGTACAATAGTGAGCAGCAATAATCATTTAATCGTTTAAGAAATATCTTTTCTTTTATCTATAGAAATGTTTTTCATCTTTACTGGCTCTTCTATTTGCAACTCGCACTTTTTATTTTCAACTCGTACTTTCAATTTGCAACTCGCGAATTTGGCAATAATCATTTAATCATTTAAGAATTAACTTTTCTTTTATTAATAGAAATGTCTTTCACCCATATTGGCTTTTCTATTTGCAACTCGCGAATTTGGTGCGTTAAAATGCAACTCGTAACTCGCAATTTTATTTTGTTAAGATGCAACTCGTGAAAAGTAACTCGCAACTCGTGGTCCTAAATGCAACTCGCAACTCGCGTCTTATCATATCACGGGTATGATATGTGAGACATGATTTCTGCCTCAAAAAATTTACAGTGAGAAATTCAAATTTAGCACTGCCCTCACTTACTGAAATAAAAACCAAATGTTGGAACTTGTGATTTCTCTAAGAAAGTGTGACCAGTAAAAGAACAACAAAATTCTATGTTTCTCATGGACCAACAAACTTTGCATTAGCAACTCGTACAACACGGTATTGAAAAGGAACCGAGGAATGGGAGGCGAAACGGTGGAAGGTGTCGTGGGAATACGAATACAGTCAGTCCTTAATTTTTAGCTGAGAGTTTAAATTACCTAATTCCTTTTAAATCTAACGGGTCTCGAAGTTGAAAGAGTTGCCTGTTGAACATCATTTGCTGTCCGTCGAGAGAAAGAAAAATCTTATTAAGAGACTGTTTTAAGGAAATTAACTAAAAAGCTATACTTAGTACTTCATCAAAATCTAACAGAAAATTGTTAATGGTTTGGAACTGGCCTAGAATAACTTCACTTTGATTCACATAATATAATACACTTCACTATTCTATCATCAGAATCTCAGAAATAGGGATTTTATGTACTGTTAAGTTGCAAACTGATTATAGATTTACAAACTTGATCAAGGTCTTCTTGTAACTTTGCTGTTTCTGGATCTGCACTAATGTCAAGGTGGTTTGAATAACGCGTCCTATAAGAAAGAAATGGTGCTAAGATCTAAACTCAATTACTACATTATGCTCAAAACTATATTTTTGCCTATTTTTAAACCATTTTAAGCACTTTAAATTGCAAAGATCTTAAAATTCATTCCTGTATTATTGGAACCATTGTTGGAACCAGTGAGTCGTCAATCATTTGCTCAGGTCTTAGCTTAACTTGTTTGCTACCTGACTTGTTTTGGACCTTTTGCGTGTCTGTTTTTCATGTCTCTTGAGAAATCACAATGACCTGAACCTTTTAGAGCAGATATGGCAAAGCGGTTCTTTCTTTGTGATGCATTCTAATTGATGGCGTTGAAAGTTGTCGTTCCTGGCAAATTCTTTGGTGCACTTGCCACATATTGGACCTACCCCGGTGGAGGTCCTATAAATTAGCCTTTGTCCGTTCGTCCGTTCGTTCGTTATTAGCTTTCCTGATGATTTTTTGCACAAAGATAGATAGCCTTAAACCCTCGAATGTGACGGAGCCCGATTTTTGAGAAAAAATTATGTTGGGCTAATTTAATAGATTGTACCACCGGGTGTCCTGTTTGCATTACACCCTTCTTCCATTACGTATTTTTCATTTTTCTAGATTTATACGCGAGTGGAAGTTTAAACTTTTGTTTTACTTGTAGTTCTTTATTTAAGCACGCTCATTTCATTTAGTTGTCTTTAGATGATCTTTTGTTCTCATTAAAGAAACTTACAGTTCTTCCGATGTTACAAACATTCAATTAACTCTGCGACAAAAGATAAAATGCCCTCGTCTACCTCACAAATCCCCGAGAGCCCTACGAACACTTCGAACTTAGTGACCGAGTGGTCTAAGCGTCCGTGTAGCAAGCATGGGGTGCTGAGTTCGAGCCCATCCCATGGTTACATCATTTTTAACAATTTCACTATATTTCATGTTTTCGAGGGTGTAGAATGCAAAAATGGTGGTCTCCAGTCCTGAAAAAGCTTTGAAAAGTTGCTAGAAGCCTTCCGAGGTCGAGTCTTAGGACTAACTGAGAAGGCGCTTGGCTATGGAGAAAAGGGTAGTTAGTTCAACCCCCAACCCACAACTTTTCACAATTTTGTTAAATTTTATGTTTTCGAGGATATTAAGTCCGAAAATAGTAATTCTGAGTAATGAAAAAGCCTGTAAAAACGTCTAGAAAAATCCATCAAACCGAATAAAGATGCAACTCTCTTATTTAAATTTTGGAACTGTTACAACCTAGCTAGCAAACAATATTACTCATTGAGTGAGAATTTGGTATGCGTTTTCGTTTTTTATTTACAAATTTGAAAAAATATAAGATTTCTTTTTTTTATTTACAAACAAAAGAATTTTCTTTTGGCATCGTCGTTCAAGTGTGCAGTCAGAACTGGTCATCCACAAGATTGATGAAATTATCCGGCCAATCCAGGTTTTGCTCTTCGTGCATTGTGATGGTCTGGTTGAAAAAGTCTATTGTAATTATTGTTGTTGTAATAATTGTGTCGACTTCCAAACGTACAACATTTTGGGATATCCACGTCACAGTGATCATAATTGGTTTATTAATTAGCATATTCAGCTCACTTAATATTTATCTATTAGTATTGAAATTTAAATGCAAATTGTCATTTTTTTATTTATTTCCAATTTTAAAATTTCGAAGGAAATTGTGACGTTTTTAATAACTATGATATCTTTAGATGCTTACCGTGCCTTAATAGGCAATTTCAATGGTACCTGGCAACTAGACCTCCGTTCAATATATCGTCATCTAGTTTTAAACTCGTCTATTTCAAGTAAAGGGTTGTCCCGATTTTTGAAGCCAACCCCCTTTTTATTTGCGGCTCTATTATATTTAAGCATAATCCTTACAACTTGCGGTGATATTGAAACGAATCCCGGTCCCGTCACTCTGCGCAAAGTAATTCGGGCATCTTTTAATCATGGAAACTCCATTTTCGTTCCTCAAGCAGGCACCCAATGTATGTATATGTCCACACCAGCAATAATATATTCTCATTTAAAGCCTCCAACAGATTGGGAAAGGTCTGATGACTTATATAGAGGTCTGGGATACACAAATGAATACATAGATTTAACAGACCTGCCTTCCCAATTAATCATAAAAAACGTTTATTGTTGTCCCAGCTAACACCGGTCTTTGTATTTTTCTTTTTGATTATGCAACATTGTAGAGCATTGTACGATGACCCCTAACACGTTACATTTCGCTTTTGCTGGGCCTTCACGCCCAACGGGCTACTTGTTTCATTAACAATAGCAAACCAATATTAATATGAAGCTTTTGGCTTGCACAAAGGTGTCTAAAAATTTTTACTGAAATTTGTTCCCTCCATTACTTTTTGTTTTATTTCTACCATATCTGAATTAGTCGTCTAGCTTGCTAGACTAACCGTCATCCTCAGCTGGTTAGGATCTAGTCAAATTAGAACCTTACCGTCTTCGTCGTTGAAAAACACACATACATAATCTCGATAATAAGTCAGATAATTCGGTTTTTAGCCTGGACTCGTCAATTGATTGCACAGGTTCGAGTGATTATTTGCGTAGCTTTTTTTAGACCCATGTAATTTCTTTCGGACCTGCGTAATTTTTTTGGACCGACGTCATTTTTTTCGGACTCACAAGATACCCACGTTAATTTATTTTGGACCCACGAAATACCCATGTAATTTTATTTTGGACCCACAAGATACCCACGAAGGCACGAGACCCACGTAACCCACGAGTGCAAGCAAGGCACGCAAATATTCGCACTCCACAGGCTCTGACAAAGTCAAATCTTTACGACCAGTTGCATTTTAAAGGCCTATTCCGCTGCACGCTGGCCAACAATCCTCTAATTCCATCTGAGTACTCAATTGAGATTGAAATTGTCATTGAGAAGTTGTTATGCTTGAATAAATCAAATTCCCAAGGTACCATAATAAAAAGTCGTTTTTTAAAGAGGAACAGAAAAATTAGTTGCTAAAAGTTGTATAAGTTATGAAAATTTTTTTCTACATAAATTCTGTTCCGCTTTTTTCTGATTGTTTTTCTCCTCAAAGAAGGAAAAATAGCTGAAGGGACTTAAATCAATGGACTTTTCTAGTACAAAAGGGTCAAAAGATATCCCCTGGCGATATCACATAGTGCCTTGCGGGGGTGATGTATTATTTATTATTTGTTTGTTTTGTTTGTAGTATTTGTTCGTGCGTGCATTGTGTCTTGAAATTATAAAGAAAAAAAAATAAAAAAAATAAAATATCCTCGACTGGGGATATCCATGTATTGAAGCTCATTAACAAATCTTTATATTCCAAGTTTGGATATTTTGAAGCAGTCAATTGGGTCAAAAAATCAAATCAAAGAAGCAACCTACCCGCTGACGATGGTGAAATTGACTTCTTTCATCAATTTGAACCACGAAGTTCATATGCCACCACCAAGATTGATCGGGTTCCTACCCAAGTCATTAATACAAACTAACCGTAATGCTTGCATCATTTTTATAACATGCCTCTTGTCTATATCGACCATGGTTGATACTTTGGTCATCGAAACCTTATGTGCCCACATGAAAATAATCATAAACAAATCGGCCAAGGTAACTGCAGTCCAAGGTTCAAAAATGGTCCCATGCCTAAATCTTAATTCTTTCCGACAATGGCGGTCACCACCTCTCCTAAAATTAAGGATAGATCATACTTAAAACACAAAGGAATTATAAAATGGTTTGAGTTTTTTTTTGTCTGCAAGTTCCTTCCAATGCCCAGAGAGAAATCTTCGATGTTTAGCCTTATCATTGAGTAGTTGGATATTCTTGAAAGGTTTATATACTAGGCGCAAACAGGACAAAGTTGATGTCTTTTGTTCATTTGTTGACAAAATATGGTTGAAAAGTGGTGAATAATTGTCGTCAAATTTTGGCTTTTTTAAGCATAAAATCTCAGTGAAAAGACTGATTTCAAATTCTCTTTATAATTGACCATGAAGCACAGCTACATTGTAATAATTTAGAATTAAAATTACGATTACAATTTCAATATAAAGTGGGCTTTGCAGGAGGGTCCCCGCCAAAAAAATATATTTTGCTCATTCGCCAAAATACTTTAGGTGTACAAACTTTGGCGAGCAGAAAATTTCGCGAACTTTTTTGAAGGGGCGCCGAAAAGCAAGGGGCGCCACAAGAGGATTTTTTTAACGCCCGAATCTTAAAAATCATACTTAATATGCCTTAAATTGCACCCCAGGACCAATTTTACTGAGATAGTTTTAAATACCTAGCAAATTTTTTTGCTCTCTTCGCTCGCAATACAGTTCATTGGTAACTTCTTTGCAATCTAGCTAATTTACAAGTTTCTTTTGTGTACAATATAGCATTATCAAATGAAAATCTAACTGTGCCCCAAGACCAATTTCCTGACAACAATATTGAAATCATTAAACATCAATTTTTTCGCTCGCTTTGCTCGTATTACACTTTGTTTCTTTAAAGGGACCCCTCGCTTGTTTGTGATCTTTAGGAAATCAAACTATATTGGTCCAAAAACCCCTAACAGCATATTCAAAGAACATAAAACTTACTGCTAGTTCCTGCAGAGATATCGAAAAATTCCTCTGAAAACAGTATGGCGTCTCCGTCTGACTGAAACCAACACAACCGGGGCTCATTGGGAGTTCTGAAGCAGATACCGATTCTCCATAAACCCGCAACTCGACTCCAAGCAAAGGGTTTTTCTTAGGAGAAGAGTGCCGATTCTAGACTGTTCGAACCAGAGCCGGCCTCTACACCTCGTACTGTAATTTCCCGGTGCATTTGTATCGACAACTTGGTGCGACAAGAGCGTGAGAGAATTCGAAGGCCTTCAGAAGCCATTTGAAACTTCTGAAAGTTGAGTGAACATCAAAATTTATAATTTCTAATTATGAATCGAAGAAAGAGTTTTGCGTGCTAATACTTTGGGAAGTTGCTTTTCATATGAATATGAAGTGAGTGTCTTGTTATCATTTTTAAGCGAGGGGTCCCTTTAAGTTTCTTTTCACTCTAAGCAAGTGTCAAATTTGTCTAGTTTTATTTAGTAACTTAGGGTATCTTGGCAGTCGATTTTTAAAATTTTCTAGTCTGTCTCAAATATAGTGGGGCCTGTTTTTCCCTTTTCCATTCATCAAAGATATATCTACTCTTCTCCACTAAATATTTCCTTCCTCATTATGCCTAGGCAAATGAATTAGTAAAATTTTAGAAACTGGTGGGCGGGGGCACCACTTTTGCAAATTGGGGGGGGGGGCGCCATTTAAAAAAAATTGACTTTGGCCCCTCCAGAAAAATTTTCCCACAACGCCACTGATCACAACACTGATCTGTTCCTTCTAGATTCATCTGTCGACCACAATTGGAACAAAGTTTATTCACACTAATTAATCCCTGCCCTTGCATAAAATGTACAATAGCTATTTTATCTCCACAGCAGATGGAGCTTGAGGAAAATTCGAAACGCTGGTAAGGCTTACAATTTTATAGCATTCGTTTTTGAGTTTGGCCACCAAATAAAGTGAAATTATGGTCTTTGTTATTTCCTTTTTAAATTGTAATTTTCTTTGTATCTATGTGTTTCTCTTGCTCCACGGTAAAGTTCAGGGAAATGTGTTTTGCTGACATCAATGACAAATGAAAACTTTAGTTTCGTCTACGAATTAGTCAGAATTAATTTTTTTCTTTTGACGTCAAAAATATCGTTTGAAAAGATAGAACAACGACTTCTTTTGGGGAGTGCTAAGATTTATTTGGATGGGGGTTTTGTCCGAAAGAAAAGCTGTTTTTAATTTTTTTACAATAAAAGATAAAATTAAAGCATTTTAACAAATCATAACTGAGTTCATACTATCAGTATCATTAACAAAGTTATTTTTTTGGGACGAGTGTAATGGCATACTCAATGCCGTTAGCCTCTTTGTCAAATTTTGAAATTTTATGTTCAATCACTTAAAACCTATCAATGTCATAGCTTTAGGATTTATTTTTGATACACTTATTTCTCTGCGCAACTTTTCATATTCATGAGATTTTTTGGGCAGTAGGGATAAAATGAAAGGAAAAAAAATTTAGTTCTAAATTTGATGCTCGGTTAACAAAAATACTATTTAACATTAACATTTAGCTTTCTTTTTAGCAAGACATAAACGTTTCATCAAACGCCGTAAACCAACAGTCCGGAATAAAGAGTACCGGCGGCGGATGCTTATGATTTTACAAAGGGTAACTATTATTATATTTTTATACTTTAGATATAAATATTGGCTAAAATGTAATAATAATAATAATTATAACTATAACACAAGGAGCTTGTCTGTATACATGGGGCTGGTAGATACAAGCGTTATCGTTAATCGCTCTTTGGCTTGGTCATTCGCACGTAAAGATCAGCATAGCAACTTCTCTTTGTCATCGTATACCATCGTATTCTGGTTGCTCAACAAGCATGCTTGTTATCCTCTCTTTCATGACACTGAATAAAAAGAAACCATAATTTTTTGTAGGTATGATTTTTAAGAGCAGGTATAGGTCAATTTAAGACCTTAACTGGATTAAATTTTGCGTGGATTAATCGTTTGCCAGAGTTTAGCCTAGCCTACTCACTCAATTGTCAACTTTGAGATTTGATTTGCTTCTTCTCGCTCGAGTTTTGGGTTAAAGACTCTTGGTAGATCCTTAATCAACGGTTGGGTTTTTGTAAGTAATACTTTTAGAAGGTGGGTCTTTGCTTCATTGGCAACATCTTCAAAAAAGATCAGCTCCTCGTCCGAACTATCACCCCCGTGCATGGATGTATGTGTTTGATCTGCTAATGGAAAAACAGTCGTTGAGAATATTATGCATGCGTATGTTATTGTGTACACACATATTCGAGGGTGGAATTTTCTCCTTATTATCGCTACTGAAATACGAAAACAATGAAAACTAGGCATTCTACGGTTAGTTTTCATACGGTCTTTTCATTGCCAACTCACTAACTAACGCATGAGGCCCACCTGCTTACAACAACGGCAATCGATATTAACTAAATCTTTTTTCTAAAGATTGGTACGGCTTTAAACCAACCTAGGTCTTGTCAGTCAATGAAGTGCTGACTACTATACGACTATGTCTTAACTTATTGTAATTATCGCTAAAGCCGGTGAAAAACAGTCCATACCATCATGTGGGAAAATAAACCTCACGAAAACCACATGACCCACGCGCACTCTCCAACTTACACCATATCAAATTTTGTAGTACGAAAAGGATCGACCATAAATGACTGATGAATGGAACCTACACCTACCACATTTGTAACCATAACGCCGTAGTGATATGGAAAGTGTATTAAAGCTGTTTAAATTATGCATATCAGGCTTACCGCATATGACCTCGACAGGCTCACCAGGCTGCTGTGTGATAACTTTCCCTTCGTAGATGGAGCACTTCATATATTCTTTCTCCTTCAAAATCTCCCGGTTCTCTTTTTCCAATTCATCTTCGCTGTCCGTATCATCGTCATTGTCGTCATCGGATGACAAGTCAATATCGGTTTTATTTACATCAATCCTATCGGCCACATCAATATCAATCTCGTCGTTTTCATTTTGGTTTTCCACGCAAAAATCAACATCCTCCAGATCACGTTCATCACAAACATCATCATCTTCACCAATTACATCCAGCCTAAATGTTCTCATCCCCAAAACTCCATTACAAAACTTGAAATTTTGGTATAACGCTTTAGCATTTGTTACTTTTTGGACAAAGTTGTTTTTATCGACCGTGGCTTTCAATCTTAAATTCAAAAACTCGTCTTTAAATTGATCAAAAACGTCTGAGTGACACCTCTCTTTTAATGGCCTCGAGTTAAACCACCAAAATTTCGGCATTACATTCTCTTTCCATTGAAGGTGGGATTCTGGTATGGGAATGTACGCAGTGACTGAGATTACACTACTCGGTTGGGTAGCCAGTGGTCAAAGGACATGATTTTTACCAATGACCTGTCCGTTGTCAAGCATGAACTTGCCATCACAAGGGATGATAGATTTTGGTACACATGCCTCGTCACGAAAATTTTCATGCAAGTGGGTATATGATCCGCCGGGGATATCGCTTATACCAGGGCTTCAATGGTGGCATCTGAGATCAGCATTAGCTTAGACAAGGTCCCGTTGGTGTACAATGTGATGGTTTTTTCACGGTGTGAAGTAATGAAATGGCTTAAAAAGGCAGAATTACCCAGATAACCAGAATTACTGAGATTACCTAGCTCAGCTGCTCTGTGTGTACTACAGAGTGTGTTGATATTGTTTTGAGTATGGTGCTAGCTAAGAAGGCGTAATGAATTGGCGTAAAGGCGGAATTACCCAGGTTACCAAGATTACTGAGATTACCATTAGCTGTTTGGATTATGCATATCAGGCTTACCGCATATGACCTCGACAGGCTCACCAGGCTGCTGTGTGATAACTTTCCCTTCGTAGACGGAGCACTTCATATCGTCGCAGTAAAATAAGAGTACTTTATGTCCAAAATCACTATTTTGCAGAAATCGTGTTTAAAGTTTTCATTATTTGCTTGAGCCTAATCACAAGGACTTATTGTAAAATTTACAAGTGTTTTCACCAATTTCACCTTTTTGGTAGTTGTGTATTGCATTTTTGAAAAAAAAAATCAATTGGTGCGCCAGAATGGCGCGCCTTTTTTTTTTTGGTCAAGAAAAATGGACATAAGGCCTTTTTTTTCTATAAATTTCATTGGAAAATGGACTTAAGTATATGTTGAATTGCTTAAAAGTGATGAAAATAACCGCACTATTTCAATTAATTAAAATGATAAACAAAAAGCAGGTAGGTACAATTAATTTATAGTCTTTTTATAAGTTTTATCTCAAAAATCTATTTATAATCTATCAATAAACAAGTGCTTTGGCTGAAAATAGATGAACTTACAAACGAGGTAACGATAAATCTCGTCTATAGATAAACTGTCTGTAAAACAACAATACTAACAAATTCAAAACAACAATGTTAACAATTTCAAAAAGTCTCTAAAAAATGACTACAATACAATAGTAGGCTAGCCTGGCCTCTGATTGTTTTATAACAAGAATTAAACCGTAAGTTTGCCTCTAACTCCAAATTAAAATTGTGCTCCTGAATGGTTTGTAAAATGGAACCTCATAGGAAACTATCAACAATAGAAATTCTAACACTTGACTATCAATCAGTCCATAAAATTTCAAACGACATTTTACTTGCTTGTCTTAAGATCTTGGAAAAATCCATGATGTTGTTCTGGAATTAGCTTTTTTCTGCATAGCTCTAACAAATCTTCTTTCTTCTTTGCTTTGATCCCAGGACTTTCTGTATACAACTTGTGAGTGTTTTTGTCTTTTTTCTTGGTCTGTCTACTGCTTACATCATCTCGATATTCAATCTCGCGAAACTTCTCTTCATCGTAGCTGTACTTAAAAAACATTTTGTTAGGATGCTCTTTTGTGAACTTCACTTGCATAACTTTGGACCAGTAAACTTTGATGCCTTTACCTTTACTCTTCTTAGCTTTCTTACCTTTCTTTTCCTTACTATTATCAGCTTCAACCATCTCCAACACACTGTCTTTGAGCACAGTTGTGAATTGTGGGAAAGCAATAGGACTTTTGTAGTTGATGATATCACGATGAAAGACCCTGACCAATTTACAGGTATTTTTCTTGAAAGCCATCTGGATTGACATTTCCCATTGGTTGGTCGTGTAAATTGTTTTGTTCCGACAAGCTGTTTCTATGACCGAATGCGCGGTATCATTCTCGTTTTGGGAGTGTCCAGAAACCAAAAAGTTTAAGGACACTGAATCAAATTCAAACATTTTGGTTGATTCACTCAACAAATTCAATAACATTCGGTTGCAATTTTGACCACCACAACGATCAGCAAAAACATTGATTTCTTTGAAGCCTTCTTCATTTTTGACTTCAAGGTACTTACCAATACAGCTTGAGACCTCGCAGGCCCCTAAAATGACAGAAATGAACAGTCGTAAGTTTACTTTATTTTTCAAGAGACAACCTTATTAACCATATTCATTGTACTAAAAAAATTTAACATGGAGATTATTGTAAAATACTTATCACCAACAAAAAGATCTGACAATTTTGTAAACCTACCCTTGTTAGCTTCTTCTTCGTTCCAAAGGTAGCAGTAGGTCTCCATGCTTGAGATATCTGTTATTGTTAGATTATGGTTTTTGAGACGACGTGAATAGTAGAATGATGACGTCTGTCCGTGGGGAGCCAAAAGAACCTTCTCTAAGTCAAACGCAGCAGTCAGGATGGTCTTTGATTTACAAGCTTCTTGTTTCATTTTCTCTTTGTGCTTCCGAGCCAGCTTCTTCTCACTAATGTGGTGTTCATGTGCAGCTATTGCTTCATCAGATCGAGCGTCAACTGGAGTGTTCTTGTAGGTGGTGCATTTATCACATTAATCCTTTTTAGGTTTTTGGAACTTCAAATCAAAATGTTCGTTAAAAACTCTTTTATAGAATGCATAACTTTCAGCGACAAAGTTTTTCCCCTCGCACCATTCAACGTACATCCGGTGCATGATAGTTATGTTAAGGTCATCAGGTAAATATTGGTACTTGGTATCCTTGCGAACATAATGAGATTCCACCACTTTAAACATTTCTATATGCTCGATTACTTTTTCTTGACGTTTTACACAAGTAGCATGCTTCTCATGCTTTCCTCTCATATCTGGTTCTATTGAACCAGTAACAGATTTCTTGGCAAGGGCTGTTTGGACTCTTTTTTCATCAATTGATAGTGTATTGAGGAAAAACTTTTGACAAACGATTATGGTTTGATTTGTGGTTGGATTTGTAAGTTGATAAGATCTTGAATGTTCCTTAACCCGACGCTTGGTTTTACATTCAGCTCGCTGTCTTGTTCTTGCTTTATCAGATACAGTAGCATGAGCAATGATGAAAGCTCTCTGTAAATCAATGTTGCCTGATTTCCAGAATTCGTCAAAAATCTGTTGACGCTCTTCCTCAGAAAAATCATCGGTGCACTTTTTTCTGCATTTTTCTTCACAAGGAGGCTTCATAGCCTTTTTTGGTTTTGAACTCGTAATTTCACCTTTTTTGTTTTTGAACTCATAACCCTCACCAGTATTCAACTTTCGTTTTTTTACTGCAGACTTCCACTTTTCTGGATTTCTTTTTCGCTTTTTGGTGTCTCGTTTAGAAGGTGGGGTTGCTTCTGTTCCAGATGATTCTGATACTACAAATCTCATTTTCATGATTGATAAGGTATTCCATAATATAGCTGAGTCAGCTTGATGTCTGTCCACATCAAATTCTCCCCATTTATTGGCGTCCTTCAGTACTTTAGAAATAAAGAATCTCCCCTCATTTTCATTCATTTCTTTTCCATGGACAGTTTTGTCTGCAGTTTTTTGGAATTTCGCTTTGAAAACTTTCACACCGTTCTTTGTAACCAAGTAAACTTCTTCATTGTGGAATAGTGCCGGAACATGTTTGTTGTTGTCTATAAAAAGATGGGAAAAAGTTGTAGCTGGATTCTTACCAAAAGTCTACATTTTAGCACTCATTTACAGCCTATTTCTTTGTCTAGGACTTTTTTGCTTTTCCTTGGGATTTAATTAATTACAAATAATATTACATGTAGACTCTTGTGTGGCTTCTTCAGGTGGAATGTTCTGTTTGGGTTGTTCTGGGGCTTCTTCAGGTGGAATGTTCTGTTTGGGTTGTTCTGGGGCATCTTCAGGTGGAATATTCTGTTTGGGTTGTTCTGGGGCTTCTTCAGGTGGAATGTTCTGTTTGGGTTGTTCTTGGGCATCTTCACGTGGAATGTTCTGTTTGGATTGTTCTGGGGCTTCTTCAGGTGGAATGTTCAGTTTGGGTTGTTCTGGGGCTTCTCCAGGTGGAATTTTCTGTTTGGGTTGTTCTGGGGCTTCTTCAGGTGGAATGTTCTGTTTGGGTTCTTCTGGGGTATCTTCAGGTGGAATTTTCTGTTTGGGTTGTTCTGGGGCATCTTCAGGTGGAATGTTCTGTTTGGGTTGTTCTGGGGCTTCTTCTGGTGGAATTTTCTGTTTGGGTTGTTCTTGGGCTCCTTTGAGTGAGATATTCTGCTGTAGCTGTTCTGAGGCTTTTCTCTTCAGGATGTTCTGTTCTAGCTCTTGAGCTTCCCCAGCCAAAACTTCGTCACAGTTTCCAGCTATAAGAAGAGGGTTAGAATACAAAATTGTCTTGTATGTTTTGATTTTCACTTTATTTAACGTTGGAAAATTAAAAAAAATAGTAACTTAATACTAATACAATCCAATAAACTCTAATTAAAATGTATAAAAAATTCTATAAGATATATATAATATATATTAAAAAAAGAAGAAAAAAAACTACACTAGATTATGGGTAGAAGAGGAGATTCATCTGCAATAGTTACATCTACATGAGATGGTAGTCTCATCTAAAGTCTGTCTAGATATAATTGGCAGTGGAAACAAGAAAGCCTGTAACTTTTGATAGTCAAATATAATTATGGAATTTTTTTTTGCTTGTTTTAGAGAATCAAAAGCGCTATATTTGAATGTATACTTTGTTGAAAAATTCGCGATTTTAAGCGGTTAAATTTACGATTGCAAAAATTGAGCTTTTTTTCTACTAATGCTATAACGTTCATTTTTACACCAGTGGTAGTTCAACCTTAGGTTAAGAAGTTTGTTAAATTTCAAGGCAAACAGAAAAGTCCTTCGGAAGATATGGGACGCGAGATACCCCTTGGTAGCACTTTTCTGTGAAATATCAAATCTCCAACTTATTACTAAAAACGGAGGTAGTGATATGATTGATAAAACAGTTTTTCGATCATAACACATTTTACGATCTCTTTAATGACCTCATAGCCAAACTGTGTTTAGTGTTTTGGGAATTAGCAAAGTTCTTTAGACTTAAAAATAACAAAGGCAATATAAGTTCATGCTTATCTTTTCAATAAAAACAATTATACTGTGATTTCACTTCGTTTCGAAATAATACCAATGCACCAACACTTAACATTTTCCAACTTTTAATTGCACTTTTCAAAATAGATAACATAGCCCCCGTTTTTAGTAATAAGTTGGAGATTTGATATTTCACAGAAGTGCTACCAAGGGGTATTTCGGGTCCCATATCTTCTGAAGGACTGTTCTGGTTGCCTTGAAATTTAACAAACTTCTTAACCTAAGGTTGAACTACCACTGGTGTAAAAATGAACGTTATAGCATAAGTAGAAAAAAAGCTCAATTTTTGCAATCGCAAATTTAACGGCTTAAAATCGTGAATTATTCAACCAAAAATACATTTAAATATAGCGCTTTTGATTCTCTAAAACAAGCAAAAAAATTTCCATAATTATATTTGACTATCAAAAGTTACAGGCATTCTTGTTTCCACTGCCAATTATATCTGGGCAGACTTTAGTTTATTTTTAGAATCCAAGAGAGTTTCGACGCTTTTGATAACACTCGGAATTTCATTGATCTTAGAGCATATGGTATTTTCTTTGTTTCAAAAATGTCATGCAAAATTTTAGGGCCCAGTTTTTTTTTGAGATTTGAAAACTTAGCAAAGCAAAAGTTTAATATTTCGGTCATGAATTTTAATCGAATTAGATCTAACAAGAAGTTTTTCAAAGGACTCGGTAAAGTTTGAAAATCTTGCTTTAAGGGCTCTGTAATGTGTTTTATTGATTAATGCTAGCCTGGATATCCAGCCCGTAAACTTTTTTTTGATTTTGATATTTCTTATGTTTACGGTCTGGTTTTCCTAGATCGTCTGCATTCTCATCTGAGGATGATTATGCGGATATTCTGATTGGTTGGTCCAAGCGAATCAGAGATCTGAATGGTGCCGCGCGTATAAGAAATTATGCGAGCCGACTTGAAGTGTTCGCCTAAATATTTAGGTGGACCGCGCGGGCGATCAGCAAGGCGCATACGCTGCTTTGCAAATCTCCCTGACTTTTCTTCTTCGAAGCAAATAACAATAGAATATCTAATTATCTCCCTTGGGTGTTTGACCACGCATCCAAATAAAAATAACAATAATGGTAGGGAAGAAGTGTGAAGATCAAAACATGGGAATTTTTAGATGTTCTGGTTGTTTTCTTTTCAATTACTTGCTTGGATATTCTTGTTTTAATCTTCTTAATGACTTGGTTGCATCGTGTAAAGAACTAAAGGTATATCTTTCTTTTGCTTCAATTCTTCTTTTCTGTTTGCCAATTTTCTATTGCTGTTTTGGGTTGGATATTTTGAAAAAAATTTTCTCCAAAATGCACTTTCCTGTCTAACAGACTTTCCACCACACTGTCTATATTTTATGGTCAAGGCTGCCATTCTAAATTGATTTATCACTGCTGGGGTACCATCTTGAAATTATGCATGTCATTATGTGCATATATTTATTTGCAGCCATGGGGTTCATGCAGGAAAATCTGTCAAGAGGGGTTCACCTGATTTCTAGGTGAACCAAGCTCTATAATTTTAGAACTTTGTCTGGCTGAGGTAAAACTTATTTTTTCTAAAATTTTGCGCTTGGATATCCAGGCTAGATTAATGCATGTGCAGTTTTAGAACAAAACATCCATATGAGTGGACAATAATTGAAAATTGACATAATAAAAGTGAAATATAAGATGTCATGTTTTTCTTGGGACAAAATAGTCGTTATCCTCATTAAGGCTTTAATTTTGTTGTTTGCATTAGACGTAAGGTCTAATAGATGAGGATAAAAACAGAGTTTGTCATCAATCAAAACTCCTAAAAGTTTTACAATTTCAGAACTATCAATAATATTACCATTAATGATCAGAGAAATATTACATTTTGGACTACCTGGGAAGATGACTTGAAACTTTGCTGAGTTTGCCACCAATGAATTTTGTGCATACCAATCTAACATTAGTTTTGCCTTTTTGGAGAGCATAGTGTAAACAATTTCAAGCGTTTTTCCTGCCCCCGAAAGAGTGTTATCGTCAGCAAAGTTACAGATGCCATCTTCATTAAATATGATAAACATATCATTAATGAAAACATTAAATAAAATAGTCCTAATACTGAGCCTTGAGGAACCCCAGATTTAGCAGTTAGCCACTCACTAAATATTGAAGATATGCGGACTCGATGATTTCGATTGAAAACATAACTTTGAATTAGATTTAAAGATGGAGACTCGAAACCGTAAGCCTGAAGTTTAGCCAACAGAAGATTATGTGGAAGAACATCAAATGCCTTGGATAAATCCATAAGCAAGGCACCTACTTTATCTCCTGAGCTTAGATGATTTGCCACCTTCGAAGAAAGTTTATTAGGGCGTGTTGTGTGCTGTGCCCCTTTCTGAATCCACAAAGAAATTTCGATAGGAAAGTGTCTAAGAAAGGCAGCATTTGATTTACCATGAGTCTTTCAAAGACTTTAGATATTGTAGGTAACAAGCTTATGGGTCTATAGTTTGACTTTTCCAAGGCGCTATCTTTTTTATGTCATGGAATGATATCTGCAAGCTTAAGTTCATGGGGAAAGACCCCAGTATTAATTGCTGAATTAAAAAGAGTGGCTAGAATTGGAGAACAACGTTCAACTCCAATAGCAATTTAACAGGTATCAGTCCACCGACAGACTTGGAATGATCAAGAGATAAGATGATTTTTGAGACTTGCTTAGAGCTAACTTCCTTGAATTTAAATGTAGCCAGAGGGGATACCTGTTTAATTGCTACTATACTTGGATGGCTGGAGTAATATTCACAACTATTATCTAAGTTATTATTGTCTAAAATATACTTATTTTGGTTTGACCACTGCGGTATTTCAAGGCTATCGGTAATTTGATTGAAAAAGTTATTGAAAATTGAAGCAACTTTCTGAGGATCATCAATCATTAAGTCACCTTCAAGAAGTTGAATACTCTCATTGACATTTTTGTTTTTATTGGAAAATAATGGTTTGATGGTCTTCCAAAAGGATTTACCTTGTTTGGGGTTTAATTTGTCAATGTATGTTTTCTTTTCTTTCCGGTTTAGTTTCACAACCAAGTTTCTCTGTCGCATATAATTTTCCTTGTCAACCTCATTTTTTGTTTTATTTGCAATATTTTTCAAATGTGATCGTTTCATGATGGCTTTTCTAAGTGTTTTTGTTACACGAGGTTAATTATTGGCTCTGAGGAACTTGGTTTTGAAAGGAGCATGATGATCGATGATTTGTTGAAAAATATAATTAAAGTTGCTTAATGTCAAATTATCATTTAGATATATGTTAAGATCGTGAAGAAAATTTACAAGACTGAAATTTCTATAATCTCTATATTTGATGACTTTGGGCTCAGTTTTCTTGAAATTTACTTTGAACATAGTGTAAATCATACTATGATAATCACTAATGCCAGTTTCAACTGTACCAGAGTGTTGAAAAGAGTATTTTTGATTTGAAAGGATTAGATCAATGCACGAACCTTTTTCATTGATATGCGAATATAAGCCGTGCGTTTCTAGAAATGGTTTTAAATTTGCACTCCATGGTTCAGCATTGAAATCACCGACAATTAGGATATTATCGTAGGATGATGAATATATGTCAAAAGCATCAGTCAAGAATTTTAAATATTGGTCTAAATTAATATTCGAGCTAGGATTTCTATAGATTTTAAAAAGAAGCCATTTTTGCTTTTTTAGGTTGAGTTCGACAAATAAAACTTGATAGTCTTTGTTTTTCTTTATGAGACGAGAAGGTATGTCAGATCTGACATAAGTTAGAAGTCCACCAGAGGTGTCAGACCAGTCTAGCCTGTATGATAAAATGATATTTTCAGGGTTCTTATATTTGAGATCTTTAAGAGATAAAACTTTTTGAGCTTTATTCCCAACTATACTAAAAGCAGGCAATCATTGTTGAACATATTCCTTCATATTCAAAGCCAAGTTTTTAAGTCCTTTTTGATTCAAATGAAGCTTTCTCTTTGATAAACACGACGAGTCAATTCCGTCATTATTGATAAACTTGATTTTATTCGTATCACAGAATTCTTTCAGCTTTTCATTCAAAGGTTTAACCAGTTTACTTACATTTTGTTTGTCATTTCGAATGCATAAACTTGATAAAACAACCTCAGTATCAGGTGATTCTCGTTTGATTTCTGCAAGAACGATTCCAAAATTTTCAACTGTGCCCATATTGTCCTTTGTCATTTGTCCCAGCATGAATAATCATCATGTCAGGTTTTTTCTTTGCCAAAGGTTTTATAAAATCGATCATATCACTTGTGGTAGCTCCAGGAAAACTTCTGACAACAGCTCTTGCTTTCTTAGTTGAAATACCATTTCCATCTACGCATTCAAAATACTATCTCCACAAACTATCACGTTTTTTGACTGTTTCTTTTCACTGACAACTTTTTGCTCCTTTTTGTCTGGTTTAGGTTTTTCAGATATTGTATTATTATTGAGAGTTTCTTTTGCACGTTCGATAATCTTTATATGATTGCTCTTTGTAATGAAATCATTGTGTTTTGATGAACGAACTTCTTTTAATTGGTCATTAACTTTTGTTACAGTTTTTTCAACAATTTCAGTCTGATCAAAAGAAGCATTTGGTGTATCAAAATCGAAGTCTATTAAGCCAAATGTTTGACTAAGAGTTTCTTTTGAGTTTAGTATTTCACTCCCTTTATAGGACGGAGAATATTTGTTTCTGCGAGAAATCAGCTCATCCCTCAAGAATTGTATCTCCTTTTGCTGATTTTCAACTTTTTCCTTCAAAACAGTATTTTCAAATTCAAGTTTTGTATTATCAAGTGTAATATTTTTGACATTTCTTGTCACTATATCAAGAACAAACCTTTGCATTTCATCTCGTAGATTCGTTGTACATCTTTACAAACACTATCAAAAGTTAATTCATAATCATCACTTTGGTTGATTTCATTGTAAATTTCATCAATATATTTCTCAGCATCCTCTGAATTGACACTTGAAATACTTTCGTCGATATTGAAGGTGTGTTCGGTAGCAGCCATTTTGATACACGTCTTATTCGTACGATTCGTACGTATGTTCATGGATACTCTAAGTAAGTATAGTTCTACCAGCTTTAGGCTTATTAAAAACAAAATTTGAAGAATAATTTTGAAAGACTTGAACGATAAATTTCATAAAAAGTGTCAAAAGATTCAAAAGCCTGAAAAACAATGTTTATTTTACCTGATGATATTTTTGATCCATTTTCTTCTTTGTACAAGACTGACGTTTCAAATGAAGACTCTTCCCCGTCAATGTCCCATCTTACTAAAACTTTACTTCCAAGCTTAGCAATGACTGTCCCAAGAACTCTGGCATCACGCCACCTTTCTCCAAATACTTTAAAGGACCATCTATGCTGATCTTCTGTAATCTGAGAGTCAAACCTCCAAGCCTCTGTAGAGACACGCGAATTCAATGTTATTCTTTTACTCATACTTTTATCTAAAACGAAACAAGTGTGCATGCTAATAAATCATTCTTTCAGTGAACTTCTAGATTACCCTTTTTGAAAACCTCGCAAACTCTTTTTTTCCAGGCTCCTAATTGTGTCTAATTTTATTTGAAGAAAACAACCTTTTAATCTTAGCAATCTACTTGTAATCTATCATAATAAAAGGCCTGCCCAAGATGTATAGAAAAAAATGAAGACACTGCATTGCTACCAAAACATGAAGCAATAGAAGGCCTGCCCACTGCCCAAGATGTATAGAAAAAATGATGACATTGCATTGCTACCAAAACATGCAGCAATAGAAGGCCTGCCCACTGCCCAAGATGTATAGAAAAAATGACGAAATGAAGGCATTGCCTTGCTAACAAAACATGCAGCAATGAAAGATCTGTCGAAGCCGCATTGAAAATGAAGACCTGTATTGCTAGAATAAAAAAAATTGCAGAAAATCAATTAAATGCCTCTTATAGGCTATAATACATACCATATAAATTAGCTTAAGTCCACTTTTTTCCAGCACATGTAAAATGTAACATGTAAAATTAAAAAACCTTATGTCCAAAACCTTATGTCCAAATTTGGACATAAGGCTTTTTAAATTTACACTTGACGTATGAGCATGGACATAAGATTCAACTATCTCCCAAATGAGATAAAATCAAAAAAACCTAAAGTCACCATTCAAAAGAGCTCAGCCTTATGTCCCAAAAAATGAAAAAAAATATTCAAAAAATGGACATAAGGCACTCTTATTTTACTGCGACGACATATTCTTTCTCCTTCAAAATCTCCAGGTTCTCTTTTTCCAATTCATCTTCGCTGTCCGTATCATCGTCATTGTCGTCATCGGATGACAAGTCAATATTGGTTTTATTTAAATCAAACATCTCGTCGTGTGTTGATATTGTTTTGAGTATGGTGCTAGCTAAGAAGGCGTAATGAATTGGCGTAAAGATGGAATTACCCAGATTACTGAGATTACCATTAGCTTAGGGGTTCTGTTGGTACTACACAGTGTGTTGATATTGTTTTGGCGCTAGAGGCGTAATGAATTGGGCGTAAAGGCGGAATTACCCAGATTACTGAGATTACCACTAGCTTGGGGCTCTGTGGGTAACTACACAGTGTGTTGATATTGTTTTGGCGCTAGAGGCTTAATGAATTGGGCGTGAAGGCGGAATTACCCAGATTATCAAGATTACTGAGATTACCACTAGCTTAGGGCTCTGTGGGTACAGTGTGTTGACACTTATAGCCGTGTTGTGAGGCGCTAGAGACGTAATGAATTTCATAAAATTACTCAGATTATTATCATCAGGCTAGGGTTCTTTGCTTAATGTGTCATTGTGTGTGTAATGTTCGATCTATTTCGTTTCGTTTACAGACAACCATATTCAAGTGATTGTATTACATATTCAATTGACGTTTTTAAGGTCATTTTCAGTCTCTACAATTGATGTATTTTTAGAGAGGTCATTTTCAGTCCACCATAGATTGCATAGTTGCCGTCAAGGGAGCAGATGATAACATTGATGTGGTTGCATCAAAGAGTGTCCAACCAAAGATAGTCTTTACCGCCATTGGATCGTTTTTCGGTTTTCCTTTGACAAAATCAAGGTGAAGCAAGGCCTCAGGAGTGTCTGCACCAATGAGAATTTCAACATTTTCCTTGAGAGGCTGGATAAATGTCCTTCAGATGATTAATATGGTTCTTTAAGTTTGGTAAGTTGTAAGGTCGCATTCTTACATTCAGTTTGTCGACTACCCAGGCGTCTTGGATTGGGATGGCTGAATCGACATTTTGGTGTAATTGTGAAATTGACAGACTTTGATTTGAACAACTGTTTCTTTGTTAGGATGTTCGAAATCCTCATAGTTTGACTTTTTCCAGACAGATTCAGTTTTGAAGCGAGACTCGACGTTATCAAAGTCGTATCCTAACCAGTGTCGAGAAGGGCATTGACTATAATTGTCCTTTCGCCATTTGAAACAGCAATTGGAATAGCTGCAAGATAAGTATTAACGTTTGATTTTTCATAGTTGGATTCAATTTCTGGTGTGTCATTTCAAACCATAAAGTTGGGGTCAATTTCTGGTGTGTCATTTCAAAACAAAAGGTTGGGGTCATGTAGTGAGGAATGATGGAAACTTTTGATTTGCACTCTCGAACAGAGTGTTTTGGTGATATTGATAGGCAATTATAACAGCATCGCTTTTCGTTGATTAGCTTCCTTCTAACAGGGATTGTTTTCTTTTGGAACTCATTGCATTGCCATCTCTTGTGTGGTTTTTGACAAAACCAACAGCTCAATTTCCTGTTATTGCCAGAATCAATGTAGTTGTTTTGGCTTTCCTTGCTGCCACCTTTCTTAACCTCCTCTTGTTTTCTTGAGTTGCGATTATATCTACTATTGGATTGTAGAATTCCTTTAATGTGGCATCTAAGAATGTTTCAAGCTTGAACAGGCTTAGATCCGTGTCATCGAAGTCTATAGATTTCTTGTAAAAGTTCTTCCTCAGGTTGTCTGGCAACCTAATGACAGCCTTCGACAAGTTTATCGTTAAGTGAATGGCGGAAATGTTGCCAATCCTTTTTAACAAAGTCAAGGTGGATTTTAACTGTCGGTGAAACTTTTTCGAAGCTGCTCTATCATTTGGCACCAGTTGAGGTTTATCCAGCAGTTTATCCAGTTTTAGTTTGGCATGGGTTTCCACCGTAGCATTGCCAAAGTCTCTCTTTAATGACTTCGAAGCGGTAGCGTAGAATATTTCTGATGTCCCAATGCACTCAACACTTTTTCTTACTTCTCCTGTGAGGACACTCAGCAGTCTCTCTATCCGATCATTGTCCGTGAATGACAACTTGAAAGGAACTCTTCGATTGAAGTTTATGTTGAATTCCGGCCATCTCCATTGAATTTATTTAGCTTGATAATTCGTAACTTCTTACTTTCAAACTCGTAGCGAAGTGCTGCGCAAACGGTGACATGGTTGGATAGAACAGCAAGACAAGTCTCTTCTCTCTCAAACAAATCATCAATGAAGTTATCAATAGACTGTAAGAACGTTTTTTGAGGTTTTGTAGCAGAAGTTGGATTTTGGGTGACATATGTACCAGAAGAGTGACTCAAGCTATCTGAAAAATCTACTTTTGATGGTGTCTGCCTTAATCGGCGAAAGCTGCTGCGAGACTCCGCTGTCACAGAAGATACCAATGGTGGGGATTGGTTGGGAAATCTGATATTCTCTGATCTTGGACTAGAACTTCTTCCATTGAAGTAGCTTGGTGAATGATAACCAGATCCACCACTACCACAACTTCCAGCGTATTCACTTTGAGCACTGTTTCTACTGGATCCTTGACTGCTTGAATGAACACTTGATGCTCGTGTTCTGCCACGAATTTCCCTTTCAACTTCAGCTATTCGGTTCGATTCCCTTCTTTCGCTTTCCTCACACTCCTGGATCTTCCTTGGATCAGTTTCCATTGACAGGTACTCTGTGTTTGTAGCTCTAAGCTTGAGGTACCGTTAATGATGTGAGTTTGTTTAGCTCATACATCTTGGGATATTCAGCTGGTTGTTGACTTGCAATTATATTTGATCTCCTCTTTCTTACAGTCTTTGATGCTAACATAATCAGTAGTCAGAGTAGATATGTTCAGGAATGAGCCGGAAACAGACGAACGGTTTGGAACTGGACCGGAAACAGACGATGACTGGAACAGATGATGCCCGGAAAAGACGATGCTCGGAACAAACGATGTCCAGAACAGATGAAGCCCAGAAATAACAGACAAGTGACAGACTTGCCTAGAACTCAAATCCAACTTTCTTGTTCAGGAATCAAACGTTACAAAACCGGGGATAGAGAATGTATGTTTCTTGAAGCGGATGCTACTATATTTTGTATTATGGTGGAACTAATCGACAACACGTTTGCATGTAAGGGCTGTGGAAAGAGTATATATGGAGAAGTAAACTACAAGGTACTATTTTCGATATTTATTCTCTAATAGCAAACAAACCTGAGACCTGTTGAACACAGCTAATGAAAATAATGTGGTTTTGAACAATATATATACGCAGCAGCGGACTCGTAATGTTAAGTAGATTTCAAAGCTATTATTTTTTTTTTTAGATACATGGCTGCAAAATTGATGGTCTCCCTGTAGATATGGAGTTCGACTGGATAGTTCCTTTGCCAGGTAATCTTTTATCTTCTTTCTTATCTGTTTTTTAAATAAAAAGGTGGAATGAAAAAGCTCAACTTATTGCCCTGGTTTCTACTAGCCCAACCTAGATAACTCCCTGACAATTAAGCGTACGATAATTCCTGACCGAATTATCATGTTACTTTTTTGGACTACTTCATATTGAAATGAATATCTGCAAGGCATTTGTTGGTTGGAATTGGCATGTATTCTTCCAAAAATTGGCAATTGACTATGGCTTTAATTCTACAAGAGCCCAGGAGTTTGTCAAAAAAGGAAGTGATCACCATTACAACTGGTCTTTCATGGAGAAGATTTTATACGCCGGAGTTGACGAGTTGCTTCAATCGTTCATCAATGTAACACCCAACCCAACAGTGGATGGTTATTGGAATTGGAGTAACTCGCAGCACGAACAAAACAAACTTTCCAAAAACTATGTTTACTTTCAGCAAATGGTGATGAATCAGCTGATGGATATTGCTCTTTTTCGATTGAGTGTTAGAAGAAATCATTTTGAAGGTAAGAAACTAATTTTCATCTGTTTTAGGTTAACACAGGTTTGACAAGGGTTTGACTTACGTCGTGGGTTTAGCATGTGATAATATTTGACCCTTGTACTATTTCAGACAATGTCTGCCACCTGTATAACACAACAACATGTTCCGAAGTGCAATGGAAGAAGTGTCAACGCTGTTCTTGCAAGAGACCATAGAATCTATGAAAAGGTCCATAGAAATGTAATTCTTTTCTTCAAATACTAAATCTATTTTGCTTAAGTGTACTACATCACATGTGTATATATTTTTACAAGCCCTGGTATACTTCAATTAAACACATGGCCAAAAGCTGGCACTATCTTCTATATTTCCTAAAGAGTAACATGGTTGACTGTACTGTTTCATTCATACGGGTCATGTTTTATATGCTATCATAGGTTTATACGAATTTCGTCGAATTGAACAACGTTCTCCCTCAACGAGTGAAAACCATTTGGCTTCCCTCGGTGGCAACATCGATGACTGGAAATGAAGACAGCTGTCAAGGAGGTCTACCTATTTATAATTTAAAATTTCTACCGTATATTTGCTAGTGCTGATTTCGTTAATTGGTAATTATACTTCAGACAAACGTTACCAAGGGCAAAAATGAGTCCCAATTATTCACAAATGAACCAATCTTTTATTTTCTAGGCGATGCCTGTTTGGAATCCCCAGTGGATTAGCCTCGTATATTTTGACATGGAACAGCAATATTTAACCATGTCAGCAAAGTCAATATCAATGGTTGCGCCAGAATTGGTACTTTCTCAGCGCAAAATGAGCAGATATCCATTGATTTCAACCACGACACATACAAGGTTTCGTCTAAAATAGCTTGATGCCAACATTTCCTTCACTGCAGTTGAAAGCCATAATTTAGGTATTCCAAATACTATATTAAATCCACCACCTCTAATAGAAACTACAGTATTGTGACTGTGCAAACTGCAGCCTTTTATCTGAAGATAAGTTTCCAACTCTTTAATTTCGTCAAGCTGGTTTCTGATGAGGGACTTTAATGGAGACAATAACCAATGGGTTTGTGGCCATGTTCACCTCAACAAATAAAGCTGGCAACATTTGATGAATGAGGCTTTTACCATAAGAAGTTGGCAATATTTCAAGAGTGCCTCTCCCATTTACAATATTTTGCATACATGCAGGCTGTTTCTGCTTCACTTTAAATATGGAATTCCCTTACTGAATGACATTATCAGCAATTTTTTCAAAATCTGTTCTGGTTTCTTCTTTTTGTCTCTGCAAATCCACTTGAGCTGCCGCCATTTTGTTAGCCTGGATATCCAGCCCGTAAACTTTTTTTTGATTTTGATATTTCTTATGTTTACGGTCTGGTTTACCTAGATCGTCTGCATTCTAATCTGAGGATGATTATGCGGATATTCTGATTGGTTGGTCCAAGCGAATCAGAGATCTGAATGGTGGCGCACGTATAAGAAATTATGCGAGCCGACTTGAAGTGTTCGCCTAAATATTTAGGTGGACCGCGCGGGCGATCAGCAAGGCGCATACGCTGCTTTGCAAATCTCCCTGACTTTTCTTCTTTGAAGCAAATAACAATAGAATATCTAATTATCTCCCTTGGGTGTTTGACCACGCATAAAAATAATAATAACAATAATGGTAGGGAAGAAGTGTGAAGATCAAAACATGGGAATTTTTAGACATTACCTGGACATTAGATGTTCTGGTTGTTTTCTTTTCAATTTAACTTGCTTAGATATTCTTGTTTTAATCTTCTTAATGACTTTTTTGCATCGTGTAAAGAACTAAAGGTATATCTTTCTTATCTTTTGCTTCAATTCTTCTTTTCTGTTTGCCAATTTTGTATTGCTGTTTTGGGTTGGATATTTTGAAAAAAATTTTCTCCAAAATTTACTTGGCACTTTCTGTCTAACAGACTTTCCACCACACTGTCTATATTTTATGGTCAAGGCTGCCATTCTAAATTGATTTATCACTGCTGGGGTACCATCTTGAAATTATGCATGTCATTATGTGCATATATTTATTTGCAGCCATGGGATTCATGCAGGAAAATCTGTCAACAGGGGTTCACCTGATTTCTAGGTGAACCAAGCTCTATAATTTTAGAACTTTGTCTGGCTGAGGTAAAACTTATTTTTTCTAAAATTTTGAGCTTGGATATCCAGGCTACCATTTTATCTCTCTGTTTTTGTTTTGATCGGTGAAAAAACGGCGCGTATATTTGAATAAATTAATTATACTAGGTATTTACGTTTTTCGAGATTTCCGCAGTGAAGCGATAGACGGGTTTCCTGTCTAGGCTATAACCCAACTTTTTAAATTCTTAAAATTCTCATGCTTCTTTCAATCCTTTCAATCTTCTTTTCCATTGTCATAGATTACCGAACTTTTGGATTGACATCCCCTGGAAAAACAAACTAAAACATAAAACCTACGGGTTTGCCAAGGATACCAAAAACTAACTAGAGAAGTACTATCCACTGGACAAAGTTACCACTCCTTTGACCCGTTCTGCCACTAACGGTGCAGATAATACATTCGAAGATAAAGAAAATAAACACTATCCATCCATCTATCTATGACAATGGAGAAGAAGATTGAAAGGATTGAAAGAAGCATGAGAATTTTAAGAATTTAAAAAGTTGGGTGATAGCCTAGACAGGATACCCGTCTATCGCTTCACTGCGGAAATCTCGAAAAACGTAAATACCTAGTATAATTAATTTATTCAAATATACGCGCCGTTTTTTCACCGATCAAAACAAAAACAGAGAGACAAAATGGCGGCAGCTCAAGTGGATTTGCAGAGACAAAAAGAAGAAACAAGAACAGATTTTGAAAAAATTACTGATAATGTCATTCAGTAAGGGAATTCCATATTTAAAGTGAAGCAGAAACAGCCTGCATGTATGCAAAATATTGTAAATGGGAGAGGCACTCTTGAAATATTGCCAACTTCTTATGGTAAAAGCCTCATTCATCAAATGTTGCCAGCTTTATTTGTTGAGGTGAACATGGCCACAAACCCATTGGTTATTGTCTCCATTAAAGTCCCTCATCAGAAACCAGCTTGACGAAATTAAAAAGTTGGAAACTTATCTTCAGATAAAAGGCTGCAGTTTGCACAGTCACAATACTGTAGTTTCTATTAAAGGTGGTGGATTTAATATAGTATTTGGAATACCTAAATTATGGCTTTCAACTGCAGTGAAGGAAATGTTGGCATCAAGCTATTTTAGACGAAACCTTGTATGTGTCGTGGTTGAAATCAATGGATATCTGCTCATTTTGCGCTGAGAAAGTACCAATTCTGGCGCAACCATTGATATTGACTTTGCTGACATGGTTAAAGTTTGCTGTTCCATGTCAAAATATACGAGGCTAATCCACTGGGGATTCCAAACAGGCATCGCCTAGAAAATAAAAGATTGATTCATTTGTGAATAATTGGGACTCATTTTTGCCCTTGGTAACGTTTGTCTGAAGTATAATTACCAATTAACGAAATCAGCACTAGCAAATATACGGTAGAAATTTGAAATTATAAATAGGTAGACCTCCTTGACAGCTGTCTTCATTTCCAGTCATCGATGTTGCCACCAAGGGAAGCCAAATGGTTTTCACTCGTTGAGGGAGAACGTTGTTCAATTCGACGAAATTCGTATAAACCTATGATAGCATATAAAACATGACCCGTATGAATGAAACAGTACAGTCAACCATGTTACTCTTTAGGAAATATAGAAGATAGTGCCAGCTTTTGGCCATGTGTTTAATTGAAGTATACCAGGGCTTGTAAAAATATATACACATGTGATATAGTACACTTAAGCAAAATAGATTTATTATTTGAAGAAAAGAATTACATTTCTATGTACCTTTTCATAGATTCTATGGTCTCTTGCAAGAACAGCGTTGACACTTCTTCCATTGCACTTCGGAACAGGAATAACAGGACATATCTAAAATTTTGTGATTTGTCCCTAAATTTTTACTTTATCTTCAAAATGTTAAAAGTTGAATTTAAATGCTTTAGATACGGAATGTTAATTTTCTATTCAATCTTACTAATAGGAGTTTTGAGTAACCTGTAGAAACATTTAGGCAAAGTGATTTTCCCCGGGGGGTACTCAGCGGCGGATTTGAAGTGAAGAAGTGAAGATATTTCTCCATTAAAAATTCTTCATGTAAAGTGTTCTTATACCTAATCAAGAAATCAAGAATTGGGTGTTGGGTGTTAGATGATTTATATGATTTTTTATTATTCGCGACGTCGTTTTTTCCTTCTCCTTTTCATCCCGCCGATCCACGCACGCACATCGCGCCCTCTTTAAATTCTTTTAGCTTTATCGTCCGCCTTCTTCCACGCCCGCTCAGGCACCCCTATTTCCGCGTTTTCCCGGGAGTTTAGCTGTCCGTACAGATTTTTCCGCTTTACGCAAGTATTGTTTTGTTTACATGAACTGGCTGCCGTAAAATTTGCCATTCATCAGTTTGTCAATTTTTTTTGACTCCTAAAAAAGCAAAGCAACACAGGGAAAAAACTGGGGTCAAAGTTCAACATAGCACGAAATGAAGAAATGTTAAGGAAATGAAGATTAATCCCGAATTTACGTCAACGACTTTTTGGCAAAAAAAAACACAACACTACTGGACTGGCAGCACGAGACTTAGCTGCTTTATTTGAAAATGGCTGAAAATGGAAAAGGAGCTCATGTTGTTGTTGGATGTGGAGGGGAGGTGAATTGTATGTGATATCCATTTATGGTATGCTGATATGGACCAAAAAAACCAGTCTCGACACATTAAATAAATGGAGGGAGGAAATTTTGGCAGCTTCTTCAAAAAATCACCATCCAATAAAACTAAAAACTGACAGGGTTGCCACGACTTTGGTGCCTGAGAGTTTCGACAATTATGAAGCACTAAAGTAAGATTCTTTTTACATTAGCTTCTTGTCTGAAAAAAGTGTTTTAATAAACATCTGAAAAAAATTAGTTGTGGATCTCAGCCAGCAGCCTTGAGTTGAGAGCCCCTTCCTTGACTCCTCCCCTCTCTGCGGCTCTGGATTTATACCGTGACATGAGAAAGCAAAGGGTAAACTTTCATACTCACAGACTCAAATTTGAAGAACTCGTTGGTCATCAAGTTATGGTTGAAAAGTCTTCTTGATTGTTTCTTTGTTTTTGATTTTATAAATATATGACCAGTGAGTTTTTAAAGAGGTGATGAAAGTTACCCTCATAACCCTGGACACCACCGCCGTACATTGTACCTACGGTGTTGTACAGTGGAATTTTGAGGTTAAGATCTAAAACGCCGTATATTTTCCCACCGTACGATCCTGACGGCGCACAGCACCGGACTTGTACGGTGTCTTTATTGCAATGTCCAGTGATGGTGGTCCATCTGGGGCGCCCAAGACGCAAAACTTTAAACAGCCATAAAAACTGAACCAGTGGTCCAATTAACCTCAAATTTTCAACATTAATTCAGTACCTGGCACAGGTCAAGAGGACATAAAAAGATTTTCCTTAAAAGCCAGTTATCACGTGGTCAAATTTTCAGGGTAGGCCAATAGCCGATTTTAGGTGTACCAGTCAAATTTCCGCCATTTCGAAAGAAATTCATAAGTTATGAATTTTTTTTTGACTTAATCATTATCTAACTAAGCGAATAGTATAATTGTGCCAACGTTCATGGCCATAGCACATTTCTAAAGGATTTTATAGCATTTTATATTTTCAGAAAAGCTAAAATCGAAATTTTATCTATTTCGGGGTTTTTCCCTAAGTTTTAGTCCACGCTTGTGAATTTTAAGCCTCATCTTAGTAAAAATGACTTTTTTAACCACATTATTCGTTCTATTTGTGATCAAGAACTAAAAACAGAATAGAAAAAACCTCTTCCAGCTTTATTTTATTGCCTTTTAAAAAAATATACTTTTTTATCGATTTTTTAGCATTTTGCTCCATTTTTCAAAACATTTGATGACCTCATCAATTTTTGAGCTACCATTTTGGAAAATTTTTTGCACAATTTTGTTTATTATATGATGGACTATATATGTGGCAAGTTTCAGCATTATTGACTTTTCCAATCTCGAGAAATCGAGGGGGCGTGCCCCCCAGGGCACTACCAGACCTGAAATACCCCGGGGCAGATAGGGTTAAGGGAAAAAATTTTGACGAGAACTAATTTGCCAAAATAAGTTCTCGCCAAAATTAAAAAATTATTAACGTATTGAACAAGGCGTTATGTTGGATTTTTTTCCGTGTATAACCTTTTTCAGTTACTCTACTTTCCAAATTTGAGGTTATTGTGATAATTCGTTTAGGATTTATCGCTGGAGCTTTTTTCTGAAATCCACACCAAATATTTTGCAGACCAAATCTTTTTACAATGTTTATTTTCTTAATTTTAGATGTACTGCAGATGGTAATTGCTTGTTCAATTCCTGTTCAATCGTCTTGACTGGTGGTTCCGAAAAACTTAATCAAATTCTCCGTGCAGAAGTGTCACTGGAATTGTCAAGTAATATTGAGTTCTATGAGAATCACCAATTTCTGAAAAAGAAAATTGAGGAGAACAGTGAGCATAATGAAGCATTCATAACTGGGATGGCTTTCACCAATGAAGCAGCTGACAGTAAAAATCCTGTAAAGACTGAAGCCAAAACGTATAAGTGAAAATCGAAAATGGGGTTCTTTGATGGCAATGTTTGCTTTATCTTCTGTTGTGAACAGAAAAATAGTTTCGGTGTATCCGGAGACGTCAGATTTAAATTTCAAAATTTTCAATGGAACAATTGAACCAAGACAAGACAATGAATCATTTGAATCTGAAAGTAACAATAATAATGATATCATAATTATGTGGTCACGGATTGGAAATAATGTATCACTTAGTGAGGGAAGATACCAAGCAAACCATTTTGTACCTTTGCTTCAAAAAGATCAGGTTGATGTCTCATTCCAAACCAAAGATCGAAAGGCTGGTGCCAAGAAGAAGATCAAAACAACAACCAAACGAAAGTCTCTTGAAACTATAGTGATTGATAATGAAACACCACCTGCAAGCAAAACCATTAAATTGGACCCAAACCAAAATACTCGTAAGTTAAGAATTCTCAAAAAGAATTTTTATCTCTTACTGATTGTTTTTGTGATCTGTTCTCTTTGACATAAGAAAATAGTCATTGGTTTTGATTTCTTATGCGTTTGTTTTTGGCTTTTAAAAAAAGTTTGCTAAAAGTTGTTATAGTTTTGATAACCCATTTAATTAGGAAGTGTACTTTAGGGTTGACAAAGAGTCTCTGTGCTTCTCTTATTATTATATCAATTTTTTTATCAGGAGTTGGGACAAAAACCATCAAAACCAAGTCGAAACCACTGTCTGATTATTTTCTAAAATTTGGACATAAACCATCCTTGATCAATAACAAAGAAAATCTTTCACCACAACCAAAAAATCCTCAGCCAGAAACTCTTCAACCAGGTGCTATGCAACCACAAATTCCACAACCACCACTTACTCAAGCAAAAAATCCTCTACCAGATCAAAACCATCCTCCTGATGATAACATTTCAATTAAACAACCTCAAGATATTGATATTGCAGATGTTTTCAAGATAAGAAACACTTTATCTCCTCGTGAAAAGATTGAGCTCAAATATAAAATTATTCAGCCATCTCAGACGTTTCACTTCCCGAAATCAGGGCAACTTATTTGCAAATTTACATGGCTGAAGAACTATGAACATCTTGTGTATTCACCAGCAAAAGATGCATTGTATTGCTTTGCTTGTGTAGTTAAGGGAGTTACTACCCGTAGCAACCTCACCAAAGAAAATGGTATGCGTTGTTGGAAAAAACATTTCCAAAATCAGCATGGGGCATTGGAAGATTTTAAGAATCTGACAGTTGCAATAAGAGATCCGAGTAAATCAATAGATGTAACTGCAAATAGACTTGTCTCAACGATAGTACAGAGGAACAGGGACATGATTCGACCAATAATTGCAACACTGATTTCTCTTGGAAAGTGTAATCTTGCAATCAGAGGCCACCGAGATGATTCTAAATACTACCTTGGTGAAAACACTTGTAAGTTACCCTTCCTTCCCTCTGTGCCTAATTTTTACATATTTTGACGAAAACTTTTCTCTATGACTGAAATTACACCTTTTTCACTTTGTTATGATGCAGGACCCATTTTATGATGTTTTTCCCAGACTTAGTTGTCACCCCTTGCTTATTACCCCCTTTACAATTATCCATTATCCATTTTCTGTATTCAAAATATGATACTTTTACATTTCAGCCAATTCTTGTGGAAACTTCTTGAGTATTTTGAAATTGGTGCTTGAGTTCGCTCCACCTTGTCTGAAAGAGCTTGTAATGAAGTGTCCCAAAAATGCAACGTACAAGTCCAAGACTATTCAAAACCAAATTATAGACGTGATTAAAGACTACATCCAAGGCAATATTGTCAAGAAGATCAAAGTGAAACGAGTATTCAGTGTTTTGGCAGACGAGGCAACAGACGTCAGCAATAAAGAACAGATGGCACTTGTTCTGCGGTATCTGAATCAGAATAACATTATAAAGGAAGAATTTGTGAATTTTATTCATTGTAAAACTGGTACAAGTGGCATGGCACTTTCACAAAATATTCTGGATGAAGTTAAAGCTTTAGGTTAGTATATTTTGTATGAGTACATCTTGGGGTGCACTAACGTAAAAAAATTAAATTTCAAGCTCGCACTATTTTTATTCAAAACTATTTGCAAAGAAAATATGCATTAGGAAAGATTCTTTAGGGGACAAATAAGTACCATTAGGGTCATTCATTGTACTTACCCTTCATTGTTTTGTTTTATCTCAGGACTCGACTTTGAAGACGTCAGAGGACAAGGTTATGATGGTGCTGGTGCTATGGCTGGGAATGAAAAAAGGTTGTGCAGCTAGGATATTAAAAATACATCGTTTGGCAGTCTATATCCATTGTTTTGCGCATCGATTGAATCTAAGCATCATGAAAGTTTCTAACATCACACTAACGTCTTCGATCATACCCGAGTGATAGCTGACTTTTTTTACTAATTCTCCCAAACGTGCAGAATACCTTGAGCACATCTTCTCTGAGCTGGACGGAGTTCTCAGAAAACTTATCAATATTTGCCGTACCAGGTATGTATATTGTTTGCATGGTATATTACTTTTTACTCAATGGCAATGATTTAAGAAGCCTATCAACCTTTCTTTTTTTATACGGCAACCTTTGTGGTCTTTCGAAAAATATGTTTGCATCAATATTTGATAGTTGACAGAATGAATGAATAGTTTCAAATTGCATGCAACTTTAAAAATCTATCATGTTTATTCTATTTAAGATGGGTAGCACGGATTCTTGGTATCAACCGCATCGTTGAAAGCTATCTTCAAGTGCACAAAACTTTTTCTGAAATTGCAAAATCGGGTGCTACGTTTCAAGGTGTAAAATGGGACGCAAAAACACAAACTAAAGCAAACGGTTGCCGGGCGAAGATGGAGACTTTTGCTTGGCTTGTTGCCCTTGTCATTACCCTTGTCATTACGAAAAACATTTTCTTCTACATCGATTCAATCACGACTGGTTTGCAAGGTAACTACTAGTATGTTTATGTAAAAACGATTATTTGCTAGAAGTATGGGGCACGTCGTTAAACTTTGGTTATTGTATGGTAATAGCAAAGTTCGGAGGGGGTTGCTACCCTCTCCCTTTCTTCGCAGTTTTTCGCTCCCTCTAGCGAAAATTTTCAACCCCCTACCTCTTTGGTAATTTTGGGAAGTTGCTACCCTTATAAAAGGGGGTGAGAACTTATGCTATAGTAGTAATCAAATTCCATTCATTTCCAAGTTCTCGAAATAACTACTAGTTGCTAATTTTTTCATCCTTTCTTTTTTCTCTCCTAACAGCTACTTCGTTGGCCATCGTCGAGGCTTATTTAGAAATAACTAATGTCATCGAAACTTTAGAAGGAGTCAAACTTAATCTCGAGTGTGTCAATGAGGTGAATTTTCTGGTCTGTAAAATTTATCAAATTTCGCGATTTTCATAATAAAGAGTATTGAGCTCAAATTTAAACGTATAAACAAGTTCGGAATTTTGTGTAATTGATTTAATGTGAAAATATAACCTTTTAACTCAAGTTTAGGGCAAACTCTTTTGTTAAAACTATCAAAAACCGCGAGAAAACGACCACTTAAGTAAGGTCCCAAAATTGCTGTTTATCAAAAAAAGCAACGACTCGGCCGAGAGTTAAGGGTTAAAAACAACTGCTTAGGGTGGCCTGCACATAGGGGCACCTGATCTAGGGTCGGGGCTAATTTTAAGGCTTAAATATTTTCTTCAGGAAGTTATTTTGTCCAAGGAAATTTCGAAGTCCAGACTTTGATCTCCTGTTATTCAAGATAGGGAAAATGAAAGAATAGCCCCGACCCACGGTTCGGTCCGCAATTTATCTGGCTTTCAAGAAAATCTAAAATGGCTTTTTGATAACCAATACAATCGCTGCATTTGCAGGTTCAGTGGGACCCATTACTCTGCTAAAGAAAATTCATTGGATTCGAGGAAACATCAAAATTACAGACCAGACAAAGAATTATGTAATGCCCTCTACAAGCCGCTGTGATTGGCTGATCGGGAAAAAGACGCGGAATCTGATTGGCGTAGAAAAAAGTGAATTTTTTTAAGAAGGAGGCGGGGAAGAAAAAACAGGCGAAATGTCCCAAAATGAACTTCAAAAACCAAGAAACTTTCAAAAATTGAAAAGAAAGAAATAAATTTTATTCTTCTTGTGAAATATTTTATAGGTCATTCATAGGACAGGGATGTATCTAAACTAGAAGGACTAGATATAAGATTTAGAACAACAAAACAAGGTGACTTTTTGAAACACGATGCACAATATATTTTAAACTTTCTGTTGATCAGACATAAAAAATCCAGAAAGAAATGACTCCAAAACCATCTGAAATCCATTTTTTCCACATCCTGAAGAAGAAAAAGAAAGAATATAAAAAAATCTAATATAAGTCAAGGTTTGTGTCATCATTCCTTAGAGATAAAGAAGACACTTTCAGTGAGACAGGGATGGTTAGCATAAATACCCATCTTTTACTTCCATTCTCTATTTAGACCATACATAATAGCATAACATAGCATTTTAATCTACTTTCTGCCAGAACAGGGATATTATGCTCATCTGTAGTGAAGTGAGTGAAGGGGGTTTAGCATTTGCCAGCAAATAATAATGAGCTGAGTCAGGCTGGATTCTCCATGAATTTCGACCAATTTTGAGGTGGTAGAAGTTTCACAACTTCTTCTTCAGTTGGCAATGAAAAAATGCTCTTGCTCTTGTCATCTGCGACTTGAATAATATCAAGAATCCACAATTAATAAAAGTTAACCAACCTTTGTTTTATTGCAGTTGAGCTCCAGCACGCATTTCAAATTCAAAAACATCTCAAACCTGAAGAAAGCTTGGTTTTTCTTCTTCCCATCTTCTTCGTTCTTTTCACTAACATCTTTATCATCATTAACAACACCAAAAAAATCTGGAGCTTTTTTGGAGAATATATAAAGAATTGTAAACAACAAAGAAGTGAATAAAAATCAAAACTGAAGCTATAACTCTGGGCAAAAATATGCCCTCCCAATAAACTTGTGCATCCGAAATACAGTATTACGATGTGAGTCCTGATTATAAATCATAATTCTTTGAAAGAAAATATAAGAGTCCTTCCCCTCTCAAGAAAAAAGATTTCATTGATTTCGAAAGATCAAGAGACAAATAACATTTTCCAGACTGTCCAGATTGAACGTACTTACTATAATAAATTGTTTCAAAACATTCGAAAACACTTGCGCGCTCGTGTGAACACTCAAAAACATTCGATTTTCAAAGCGCTGTTTACATTTGAAAATTCGAATGTATTTTCGGCGTAAAGCTCTGTTTAGACTTAAACACGGAAAAAACTACAGACTCACAAATTTCACCTCATTGATTTCCTCGAGATCTCAACAAATACCATAAAAAATGGTATACCGAAGCTGTCGAGCTGGCTGCAAAGATTGGAATCAATCCGAAGTGTCCTCGTGTTGTTTGTGGTGTTAGCATGAATCGAGATAGTACACCTTCCAACACCGAAGAAGAATACTTCAGGAGAACAATCACCATTAGATGCCTAAACGAGGTATTTCATTGGTTTAGCTATTTGGTTTCAAAGAAAATGAAAATTGCCTGATTATAGAATGGTTGAATTCTCCTCTCTTAACAACAAATTTGTATTTTCCAAATTGAGCAATTATTCCCGTTTGTAGAGGTGAATATGATTATGTTAGGGGAGTATATGATTAATAATATCTATCACCTTTATTGTTTTCAGGTTATAAATGATTTACGAGCACGTGTGAACAGCTTTTTGGTATCTTCTTTGTTTTTTTTCTCAGATAAAATTGACGCTGAATCGCTAATTGGTTTTATTTCGACAACAGATGTCGACTCTGACATAGAGCCCCCTAAAAAGCGTGCTCGAAAACTATGGCTCAACAGCCCGCAACGCAGAGATCGTACAAATTCTACTTGAACGCCTCGTACAAAACGGTGAGAGCAATTTCGATGGTCTTTGTAATTTAGATATGTGGCTTTAGAGGAAAACCGTAACTGAGATTTTGTCCTCTCGAAATGGTGCTTCATTCCCAAATAAGAATATTTTATTTCAGTTTCCTCAAATGACGTAGATGCATCAACAACGTCAATAACAGCTACTAGTGGAATGTCTACACAAAATGGTAAGTGAATACTTGTTTATTTATTAATTTTGTGAAGGCTGTTAGTGAGCTCTGATTGACCCAATTTGAGGCAAAACAAAGTCACTTGTGGTCTGGAAAATTGACATAAGGTTTTTTCCCCTTGTCAGCGAACGAAAGCCCTGTCAAGGAAAAGGTGGACATTAAATACCCAAAACAGTTCAAGCTTGATCGTATCAATGATCCCGAATATTGGCAATTGGTGCGTGCATTTATCCAATACAACCTTGGGTTTAGAACACTGAACGACGCCGTTGCCTTCTCATTGTTCCAAACGTACGATAAGTTTAAAGCCTCTATGAACAGCCCAAGACCACCAACGACAGTCGACCCAAAGATCGACGCGTCGCTAATCGTAATCAACAAAGTAAGTCCATATTTCGACTTGTCTGGATTCTTGACAAAGTATCCGCCGTGCGTCCAAGCTATCGAACGTTTGCGCAAGAAAATTGGCGTCAGATACAATACACCGTTTAGGAGTGTCGACTGCGCACGCGTCAATACAATTTTCCATTGTTGGACCTACCGGGAGGTCCTTTAATTTGACCGTTGTCCGTTCGTCTGTTACAAGCTTTTCTCGGGATTGGCTCATTAGTTTTTTTTTATTTTTTGCACAATGATAAAAAATAGCAATGCCTGAAAAGTGACGGAGCCCGATTTTTGAACAAAAATTTTGGGGGGCAAATTTGGGCCAAAAACTACCTAAAAATAAGGTTTTTCGGACTTTGTGCAAAATTGCTTCATTAGTTTTTCCTGATTTTTGGTAGAAAGATAGAGTGCAAAGTACCCTAAAATGTGGCTGAAGTAATTTTTCTTGGAAAATTTTTTTTCGTCGTAAAATACGGATTTTCGCAAATTTGGGCCAAAAAATACCTAAAAATAAGGTTTTTTGGACTTGGTGCAAAATTGCTTCATTAGTTTTTCCTGATTTTTGGCAGAAAGATAGAGTGCAAGGTGCCCTAAAATGTGGCTGAAGTAATTTTTCTCGGAAAATTTTTTTTCGTCGTAAAATACGGATGTTCGTTTTTTGGGGAAATTCCCTTTTACCATTTTCCTGTTAGCAGCTTTTCTCGGGATTGGCTCATTAGTTTTTTTCAATTTTTTGCACAATGATACAAAATAGCAATGCCTAAAAAGTGACGGAGCCCGATTTTTGAAAAAAAATTTTTGGGGGCAAATTTGGGCCAAAAACTACCTAAAAATAAGGTTTTTTGGACTTGGTGCAAAATTGCTTCATTAGTTTTTCCTGATTTTATGCATAAAGATGGAGCAAGGTTCTCTAAAAAGTGGCTGAAGCAGTTTTTTTCGGAAATTTTTTTTTGGCCGTAAAAATCGGATTTTCTTATTCGGGGAAATTCCCTTATATCATTTTTAGGGAAAAAGAGCATTTCTTGCGATTGGATTGATATTTTTTTCTGAATTTTTGCACTTTGATGTAAAATGGTAATATTTAAACTCTGATGAAGCCTGATTTTCACAAAATAATTTATTTGAGCAAATTTGGGCCAAAAAGTGCCTAAAAATGGGATTTTTGGACTTTGTGTGAAATTGCTTCATTAGTTTTTTCTGATTTTTTGGACAAAGATGAAGGGCAAGGTTCTTTAAAACGCGACTGAAGTAGTTTTTTTTGGAAAATTTATTTTGGCCGTAAAATCGGATTTTGTTATTTGGGGAAATTCCCTTTTGTCATATTTAGGGAAAATGAGCATTTCTCGAGATTGGCTTGGTATTTTTTTCTTATTTTTTGTATAGTGGTAATTTGGGTAAAAAAGTGCCTAATGTTTGTTTGTTTTTAGACTTTTTTGACTAATTTGAGCTCTGATACTCACGGTAATCTATTCAAGCTGCTCACTACACTTTCTTATTCCCTTTTATTTGTCCTATTTTTTTCTGATTTTGATCGACAGGTAGGTCCATTCAGCATGTTGCTTGTTTTGATTTTAGCGATCACGGAAAATTCACTCTCCTCCGTAAAAAAACGGTAGGTAAACATCTGGTTCTCATAAGGAAACATAGCAGAAAAACGGTAGGTAAAGAACTCCTTTTAATCATAACTTCTTTTCCTCTTGATGAATTTTTGTGAAATTCTCAGGAGAGACTTATAAAATTATCATTGATATCATGTTCAAATATCTAAATCATTCTCTTTATAGGAGAGAAAAAAATTCACAATGTTTACATTCCTCTAACCTTTCACAGTACTAAAGTGCACATTTTACCTCTGCATGGAGTACCGTGAAGATAGCGAGACTCCTAAACGGTGTATTCTTCAATTTTGTAAATATTCATTCTTGGACATTTAATGTTTAACTAGCTGTCTACAGTGAAGTAGTTCTTACAAGAATCAAAGTCTACGTCTATATCTAGTGGCTCTTCTTTTTTACTTATGATCTTGTGACGGAACATTTATGCTCTTACACGAAAACTTATTTAGAATCTTACTTAGTATGGACGATTTTACCGGTGTAACGGTCTACTCTATAAAAAGTCTCATAAAATCAACGGTCTTCTTTATGGTCTAACGGTCTATAGGATGGTCTTCGTTTGAGTTATTTTTTAGTTAAATCTTTAAGATTTTAATGGATAGTTTTTGCATGGATTTTCTTTTTCTGGATGCTTTCATGATATCTAAAGAATATACATACATAAGACTTGGAAATTCATTCATATTCCTTTAAATCTCAAATCGGACGGTCTGACGGTCTACTCTATAGAAACTCTCATAAAATCAACGGTCTTCTATATGGTCTTCTAACGGTCTACAGTATGGTCTTCACTTTCGAATGAAATTAGTTAAAAGATTCTGAGTAGAGACTTTAGATGTTCAGAAAAGTTTTTCATTTTCTCCTAGCCCTACGATCTCAAATCGGACGGTCTGACGATCTACTCTATAGAAACTCCCATAAAATCAACGGTCTTCTATATGGTCTAACGGTCTACAGTATGGACTTCACTTTCAGAACACAATATTCTGAAATTAAGACTGGGAAGTTTTGAAAAAATTACACGTTGCTTTGATTTCTAAGAATTTTAGCGTTTTACTTGGTATATAATGGATTTTTTGTAAATTCGGACCATAATATTTTGTCATAGTTTAGCAGGAGGACACTCTCTAGAATTATTGAAAACTTTCCTTTTGGTAGAGATGGCAGATTTGAAACGTCAAAAAGAATGAGGAAATGTTCGACAAAAACTGCACATGTTTTAGTCAGTACACTATGGAGAACCTATATGGAGCGAAAAAAAAGGTAATTTTGAATATTTGACGCATTTGACGCAGGCTCTATTGATGCGATTTTGATATAGGAGTATTTCGTTATGTTTCTGCATTAATTTTAGACCAACATTTCACTAATACAATGTTTTTTTAAATTTCAGAACCTGAGGTGATTGTCATTTCTTCAGACAATGAAGGATGTAGCGGCAAAGACGAAACGTTCGTTAAAAGAAAGGTTTCCAAGAGAATAATCGAAGTGAAGATAGAAATTGAAGATATTTTTTCAAAGAAAAAGAAAAAGAAAACTTTAAAATGAAACAAAAAGGATGTTTTCGTTGTCCCTGAACAACTTTTTTCTGGCGTTTTCGAGTCTTTTGTGTTATTGATCCTGATTGTTGGGAGCTTCGATATATCCAATGTTTCTGTAATTTTAGAGAGAGCATTTATTGATGGAGTCTCGTTCGTTAATTTTTCAATTACTTTTTTTCCTTTTGATGCGACATCTCTAGATTGAAACTTTTGATAGTGGACCCGCGCTACAAATGAAGTATGTTTTTGGTCCTGGGAAAGAACATGCTGGTCTTCGACTGTTAATTTCGCTGCGCTTTCCGTTTCAATGATCTGTTGGTATCTAGTTGGATTGATTTACTTTCCAATAGCTTGAAAAACTAACCCGCCAAAGACGTCACTAAGACGTGAAAGTTGCGTTCCGTTTCTTGTAACTAGAAGATAGTCACATGTCGGATTCATCCTTGGTCCAATACATTTGATGTATCTAAGGCTTGTTTTGTAAAAATTAACGTGTTAAATCCGTATTTGTATTTTTCCATAGTTTTGAAAACTGTTTGGTCGATCATTCCATTTGGTCAACATTCTCTATCATTTCTACAGTCAGATATTGAAATGTCATAGGTCTAGTAGCTTTTACCATAAGGAACAGGAAAGAAACCCAGTACAAAATGACAGATCGTGTGACGATGGATGAAAGTCTTTAGTGGAGGTACTAAGTAAAATTTGAGTAAATCTTTCGGCATGATGAGGGATAACTGACTGCATATCTTCTAGGCTTGCCCAGCAATGAATTTGAACCGACACAATAATCTACGATGGTTAGTGGTATATCCCACTCAGGGTAGCAATCTTGACAGCAAAATTTCAAGAATTTCAAAACTCTGCAACTAACTTGACTTGACTGTTTATAGCTTTTTGAGCAACCGACGGCACTACACAGCCAGGATTTAAAGGAAATGTCAAATGAACAGTCTCGATTAAAAGATGGTATATCGGTAGTCCTGCTGCGCTTCGTTCTTGTTAGGGTTCTAGATATCACAACCTGTTTCGGTAAAACATCCTCCACATTTGGCTTTGCGTCAAAAAAATAAAACCGCCCATGTCTCTGATAAACATGCTTCCTGCAACCACGTTGTGTTTGGTACGATTCACTGTCACTTCTTTTTACAGGACAATTAAACAACCTATCTTTATCTGGAACCAAACTCAAGCATTTTGGCTTTGAAGCAGCTCCTATAGCATCTTTCCATATTTTCTTTGGCATTCCTTTTCCACGCACAATATACAAATAAAACCAATGTCGACCGAATCCATCCGTTTGAAAAGAAAATTGCATAAAGTTTCAAAGCGTAGCAAAAACACCCTGATTTGTATTCAAAACAAAGAAATTCCGGGGATAGTCAATCAGAGTCAATCGCTTATTAATTTTGAATATGAATTAGCATAATTAAGCAAAATTCAAATTTGAACCAATCTCTACCCAATAAACGAGTCGGCCGGTTGTACCCCCGGGCTTTCTTTAAAAAGAAATTATAAGAACGAAAATGTTTTTTTAAAAAGGAGACCCCCTTGAATTTCGAAAATTCCAGCTTGAATTACTAGTTTCAGCTTTTTAAAACGGAGGTACTTGATGGGAAATTTCTTATAGATAAATGGGAACTACAAAGTCAACTAAAACCCCCTAATTCTTTCAAGCAATCAAGTTTTTAATATGAGGCTATTAAAACATTCAGGGTGTCAAAAGATAAAATGAAGTTTTTTAGAAGAACATATTTCAAAACAGTCTTAATTCGTCCCCTTTTCGGTCAGTAAAATGTTCACTCAACATAAACGGAGTAACGTTAGGTAAAATACTTTTATTCAAAGATTTTCTTATAAATGACAATAACTTTTAGAGGAACGAAAATGACCTCATTAGATGCTCTCAAAGGACCGTTTATTTTCTTTCGATTTCTAGTAAAAAAGGATAAAGATCATAAAGTCCTTAATTGAAACACAGAAACAACTTTGTAACAATTTAATTGAATACGGCTGCGTTTAGACCAACTGGTATTTGTGATTTGGCATTTGCTCATGAGGGACTCGATTTTAATAGCTTTTCCATTGTATTTTCTGTCGTGGTATTTAAGGAATCGTCTTTTTAGAGTCATTACTGAAAAGGCGATTCCCTCAAGTTCAACTTTGACAGATCAAACAGTGAAAAGCATGGAATTTCTCAAAAACTGCAGTCATTAAGACTGAAACTTTTTGCCGTAGGGCTAGGCTATGGCAAATCTTGCAAATTTTACAATCTATAGAAAGAACTGAATAAAAAACGTGCAAATACTTTAAAAAATCAAAAATGTCATTTTTTCTCTTTGTTTTGGTTCCTTTGTTTGATTTGAAATGCCAGAAAAGGGGATTCCTTTGCTCAAAATGGCATTTCAAATGCCAACGAAATGCCAACACGCTGGCATCATTAGGCATTTGACAAACCGAACAATTGCGCGGAACAATAGAATTCAAAAGAATACTGCAAGCAATTACAAATGCCAGGCTGGTCTAAACGCAGCCTACCAAAGCAAATATACTACAATCTCCTTTGAGACGCATTGTACCTTTTAAAGTATTCCCATCCATAAAAATGGCAGATATACATTTTGGAAATTAAAAAAAAACAGTTGATTTTGACTTGAGCGAAAGGAACATAATTATTATGAAACGTATATAACCTTATCCAAAAAAATGCAAAGTATTAAGTGGTGTGCCACAAGGAAGCGTCTTGCGTCCATTACTTTTTGTGATCTATATAAATGGTCTACCTGAAATTACTAGGTCAGAAATGTTCCTCTTTGCCGACGATACCAATGTTCTTGACGAAATAAATAGCATCCAGGACGCAATCAGACTACAGCAAGACATCGACGCAATGGAAAAATGGTCCAAAGATTGGCTTCTAAGATTCCATCCAGAAAAGTGTCACACCTATCACGTTGATCTACACCACAAGGCGCTTCTTTCCAGCTATGTTTGACATTTTGAAAATGAGTTGAACTGGTTCACTTTTTCTTTTTCTTTTTATCTGCCATATGGAGAGAGGCTCTGTGGAAAATGATGAAGCGAATCGGCGTCAACGAAACTGTAATTGAGGTGATCAAAAACATGTACGAGAAGACCCAATGTGCTGTCAACGTAGATGGTAAATTAACCAACTGGTTTGAAGTGACAGTAGGTGTTAGACAGGGATACTTGCTATCACCCACGCTCAACCTATTCCTGGAGTTTGTGATGGATGAGCTCCAAGAACTACAAGAGGCAACAATCCTTAACAATGGGTTGTGTATTGATGTTCGCTACGCAGATGATACCACCTTGATAGCATCTGTCTATGAGAAACTTCAACTCTCCACGAATCAACTACAGGACGCCTGTTTGAAATACGGTATGAAAATCAATATGCAAAGCCATCACAGCCAGCCCTCAGCAAGTTGTAATCGACAATAAAAATGTTGAGACTGTTCAAGACTTCATATACGGCGCGGAAACCTGGTCTCTAACAAAGCTTGACGAAAACAAGCTCTCAGTATTCGAAAACAATTGTATTCGCTTAATACTGGGGATCAGACTCCAAGACCGGATATCACTCAAACGGCTAAGTAAGAGAGCAAAGCTCAAAATGCCGATTGTCTATATGATCAAAAAGAGACGCTTGTCTTGGTTTGGGCATGTAGCAAGACTTGAGGAAAGTCTAGCTAAAATATGTTTGAAAAATGAATTCCAAAGCACACGAAGAAGAGGTAGACCTGCAAAAATACACAGGTCTTCCATTAGCAACGGCCGAACGATACGAACGTGATAGAACCAGATGGCGAGAGAAAGTACACAAGTGGGCGAAGCCTCAACCAGAGGTGTGCTGATAAGTCAAGTCAAGTCAATCGTCGGATTAATAAACAGAAGTTTCGATTTCCTTTCACCGGAAATGCTCCGTACACTTTTCATAGCATTCGTACGACCTCACCTTGAGTATGCACGAGCTGTTTGGTGTCCAAGGCTCATCAAGCATATTAACGCAATCGAAAATGTCCATCGAAGAGCCACAAGACTCGTAAGAGGTTACAGGAACCATACATATGAAGAACGTCTACGGATTTTGAATCTACAAAGTCTTAAAACAAGGCGTAAAATCGGGGACATGGTGGGAATATATAAGCATCTAAATGTTTATGATAAATCCGCCACCTCAAAGAAATACTTTCTTCGTAATCGACATCAACGCAAGCATAACCAGGAGCTACGGAGGAACTTTGCCAATGATGGAATGAGAGGATATCAAACTAACTCGCTTTATTACCGAGGAATTGATGCATGGAATAGTTTGGGCGTCAAGATCGTGAATGCCCCATCTGTCAGTAAGTTCAAAGAAGAACTTGCGATGGAATGGGAAAATAAGCTTTATAAATTGTAATTATAAAAGATTGTTTCATAGAGGTCAATAGACCTGAGAAATATACTTCTATAAATTAAATTAAATTGGTATTTTCGGGAATTTGATTCCAAGGTAAGCTTCCACGAAATAAAAAGGATTGTGTTCCGAAACGATGGGAGGTAGCCTTGGGTATTGACATCAAGACTTTGTTTCGCAAATCAAACTTAATTGATTTATAGACCTGCTGCATGAATTCAGGATTTAATTTTTTCTCCGATTTGAAAACCTCACAAAGCGAAGATGAATTTCATGGACCGTTTTGCCCTTGGTGCTCTGTAACAGAGATTCATAGTTTTCTTGGAAATCACGTAATAATACAAGTAATATTCTCAGAGCACGCTTTTGGACTTTAGTGATTTCCTCATATGTAGTCTTGTTACAGAACATCCAAATGATCGGCGCGTAATTCGAAGAGCAAAACATAACATAAGCATCTATATATTAATAGCCGTAGTCTGTGTGTATGTTTGTTGGTTCGTTTTTTGTGTGTCACTTTCGTTTTCGAAAGCAATGTTTTTTTTTGTTCTCGATAAGTTTGTTTTGATTGACGGATCTAGACAGGTACGAGCCGGGAAGTATCTTATCCATTTGGTGGACTAACTTTCTTGGGATTTTTCTTGTTCCTTATGGTAATAAGAATATTTTAAGCTTCTGGGCCACCCGGATTTCTCAGCTGGGTATCCATAATGGCCGATTTTTGGTCATGTGACCCCCATAGGCAAAACTGAAAATTATCAACCCAAATATAGGCATATCATATATCAATCGATCGGAAATTTGATACTGATTAATTTTGAGATACAAAGTTGGGTCTGAAAACTTTCCTATCTCGAGATTTAAATCTCTTTCGTTTTCTAAGGTTTGATTGCAGTTGTAGGCGGGCTTTCGTGGAGTAAGGCAATTCTTTTAGTCATATCTCAAGAAATATGCTTTTAAACATATCAAAACTTTATGTGCTCCTAGAAAAGGCATTCAAAATTGTTTGTGCAGATTTTCAATAAGTTTGCAGTAAAAATATGTATTTTACAGACCAGAGTACAATTTCCTTACCGTCGAAAAAAGATCTTTTCTCTCAAAATTGGCCTTTTTGTCTGAAATGAATGAGCGAAATGTTTCCCAATAAGGTTTAGAGCCAATCACTTCTTCGTAATCTCACTCAGAGGGGTACTTAGCAACAAAATAAGGGCTAAATGTGTCCAGTCAGCACTTTATTAGTATGATTTACGGTAAGACATGATCCCGAAAACGGTGAAATTTCCAAACAATTAATGAAAAATTCTCTCATTGCATCTCAACATTAAACGAGAACCTTCTGTTCTTTAGATTGACTAATGCAAAGAATTATGAATAATGTAAATTGTTACAGTGTGTATTTTACAGACCATATTTAAGTGCTTCTAGGAGATTGTCTTGTCCTAAAACGCTTTGGATTACTACAGAAATACCCGGACTTGATTACTGACTTAATCCGTCAAAATGCGCCAATTCCTTTATCTTTATTATTCATGCATTTAGAGGGCTCGGAATCTGTGTTGTCTATAGGGCCACAAAACGTCTGCACAATATGGCTTCGAGGCGATAAGCCTAGGCCATTGTAATGGGATGAGCTGGAGTTTTTACAAGATACTTCACTAATTGGTCATTTGAAGTGATAGAGATGACGCGTTCTTTAGAAAAAGTAACAAAATTGTTTTATTACTGGTTAACGACCAACCAAATCAAATAAGAGCTTGTAAAAACTCCTGCTTGTCCCATTGTAATGGAAGCCTAGTGATGGAGCTATATCTGTGAACCTGCTTGGGGCTATGCTGGTTACTGTTACAATTATAAGAGGTGTATAATGGTTCAATGCATCATTGTATATCCGCTTTAACTACATGAATGCAACACAACGCCTTCAGCCAGTTGAAGAAGCCAGACTCAGGAATTTTAACTAAAAGCACTTTCAAGAAGTTATTGTCACATAAATAACGATTCTCTTAAGGTACATATCAAAATTATCCTCGTTTTCTTACAAAAATTTAAGTATAATATTAAGAAATCTTGATTTTGAAATTCTTTTTGGACCTACCTCCGGGTGCCCCGGTGGAGGTCCTATGTGGACCTACCTCCGGGTGCCCCGGTGGAGGTCCTATGAATTAACCTCTGTCTGTTCGTTCGTTCGTTCGTTCGTTCGTTCGTCTGTTACCAGCTTTTCTCGAGATTGGCTCATTAGTTTTTTCTGATTTTTTGCACAAAGATGCAAAATGGCAATGGTCAAAATGTGACGGAGCCCGATTTTCGAAAAAAAATCATTTCCGGCCGAAAATGCCGGAAAACCCGGTTTTTTGGCATTTTCTCAAGATTTCATCATTAGTTTTTTCTGATTTTTTGCACAAAGATGCGTGTTAGCAATGCCCAAAACTTGGCCGAGTCCGATTTTTGAGAAAAAATTTTTTCCGGCCGGAAATGCCGGAAATATGCCGGAAATCGCCGTTTTTCTGGATTTTCATTGGACTTTTTCCATATAATTGGTTGTTTTTTTCATTCAAAAACATTATTAATAGCAATGCCCACCATCAAGCATGTTTCAATTTTCAATAAAATAGATTTTTGAAGCCGGAACTTTCTAAAAATCGCCGGAACAGCCGATTTTCGCCGGAAAAACGGTATTTCTTGAATTTCTTGAGCTGTACTTTATATTCTTTCATGAAATTTTGCACAATGATGCAAAATGTCAATACCTAAATTGTGACGGAGCCCGATTTTCGAAAAACATCTTTTTCCGGCCGAAAATGCCGGAAATATGCCGGAAAAACTGGTTTTTTGGCATTTTCTCGGGATTTTATCATTAGTTTTTTCTGATATTTTGCTCAAAGATGCGTATTAACAATGCTCAAAACATGGCCGTGTCCGATTTTTAAGAAAAATTTTTTTCCGGCGGAAAATGCTTGAAATATGCCGGAAATCGCCGTTTTTCTAGATTTTCATTGGACTTTTCCATATAATTGGTTGTTTTTTCATTCAAAAACATTATCAATAGCAATGCCCACCATCAAGCATGTTTCAATTTTCAATAAAATTGAGTTTTGAAGCCGGAACTATTTTAAAAGTCGCCGGAACAACCTATTTTCGCCGGAAAGACAGTATTTCTTGAATTTCTCGAGCTGTACTTTATATATTTCTATGAAATTTTGCACACTGATGCAATATGACATTACCTAAAATGTGAAGGAGCCCGATTTTCGAAAAACATTTTTTTCCGGCCGGAAATATGCCGGAAAAACCGGTTTTTTGACTTTTTCTCGAACTTTCATTTTTAGTTTTTTCTGATTTTTTTAAGAAAGATGCGTATTCGCAATGCTCAAAAAATGGCCGAGTTTGATTTTTGAGAAACACATTTTTCCGGTTGCCGGAAATCGCCGTTTTTGCAGATTTTCATTGGATTTTTTCCTTGTATTTCTTTTCACACAAAAACATTATTGATAACAATGTTCACCATCAAGCATGGTTCAATTGTCAATAAAACTGATTTTGCGACCAGAACTTCCTATTTATTTTTTCCCTACAACCCTTCTCTCTCCCCCCATCAACAATCAATGATGAATTTATTGTGTTGTGTATTTTCGCTAAATGCTATATTTTCTGACTGATTTTTTTCATTTTTCTTTTTGCATTGCTATCAATGCTAACTAACTTTCATCATCAGGTGGTAGGTCCATTCAGCATGTTGCTTGTTTGTTTCGGACATGGCTTGCTGATGGTGGTCCCATTTTCCTTTCCCCTCATGAGGTTTCAAAGTTTTAGAATCATCTGGTCTCTGTGGCTTCGTCCAAACATGAACATATAAACAACTGGACATCCTTCTCCTTCGTATTTTTGTAGAAACCACTGCTAGCTTCGTTGCCGCCTCGTTAAAACATAAAATGAAACAATAAATCTTGATGATCTACCTTGGGAATACCTTGCTAACAACGTCAAAACTTCGACAAAAGTCTCTGTTGTTCTACTCTTCTGAAGTC